>NW_027522598.1:0-204559 GCF_052094955.1 Ictidomys tridecemlineatus
GTAACCAGTTCATTCTGCACAACAGTCTTTAAACTTTGCTCTCTGTAACAGGACTTTTGCACTCCAGTCTCCAACCACTTTCTCTCTTCAACGATTCTACTCCACCCCAGTCTCCAACATCTGCTCTCTGCAACAGTCCTTTGCACCCCAGTCTCCAAACTCTGCTCTTCTTAAGATCCATCTGAACCCCAGTCTCCAACATCTGCTCTCTGTACTGTCTTCTTCACCCCAGTCATCCAACTCTGCTCTCTGTAACAGTCCTTCTTAACCCCAGTCTCCAATATCTGCTCTCTGCAGCAGTACTTCTACACCCCAGTCTCCAAACTCTGCTCTCTGCAACGATCCTTCTGGACCCCAGTCTCCAACGTCTGCTCTCTGTAACAGTCCTTCTGCACCACAGTCCTCCAACCTCTGCTCTTTGTAATATTTTTCTACACTCCAGTTTCCAGACTCTGCTCTTTGTAACATTATTTCTCCACCCCAGTCCTCCAACCTCTGTTCTCTGCAACAGTCCTTACGTATCCCAGACTCCAACCTCTGCTGTCTGTAACAGTCCCTTTGGCACCTAAGTCTCTAAATTCTGCTCTCTGGAACAGTCCTTCTGAAACCCAGTCTCCAACCACTTCTGTTCTGCAACAATAATTCTGCACTCCAGTCTCTAACATCTGCTTTCTGTACAAGTCCTACACCCAGTCTCCAAAATCTGCTCTCTGTAACAGTCCTTCTGCACCTCAGTCTCCAACCTCTGCTCTTTGTAACAGTCCTTCTGCACACGAGTCTTCAATCTCTGCTCTCTGAAACGATCCTTCTTCACCCCAGTGTCTAAACTCTGCTCTCTGTAACAGTCCTTCTGCACGACAGTCTTTAACCTCTGCTCTCTGCAACAGTCCTTCTGCACCCCAGTCTCCATCTCTGCTCTCTGCAACACTGCTTCTACACCCAGTCTCAAACCTTTGCTACCCTTTTAAGATACTTCTGGACACCTGTATCCAACCTCTGATCTCTGTATTGGTCTTTCTTCATCCCGTCTCCAAACACTGCTTTCTGTATCAGTCTTTCTGCACCACAGGCTTCAACCTCTGCTCTCTGCAACAGTCTTTCTGCACGCCAGTTTAAAACTCTGCACTCTGCAACATTCCTTCTGTACCTCAGTCTCCAACCTCTGCTCTCTGTATCAGTCTTCTGCACCCAAGTCTCCAAACTCTACTCTCTGTAACAGTTCTTCTGCACCTCAGTCTCTAACTTATGCTCTCTGTAACAATCCTTCTGCACATCAGTCTCTAACCTCTTCTCTAAGCAAGGGTCCTTATGCACCCTAGTCTTCAACTGCTGTTCTCTGCAAGAGTCTTTCTGCACCACAGTCTCCAACCTCTGCTCTCTGCAACAGTCTTTTGCACCAAGTTTCCATACTTTGCTCGCTATATGATGCCTCTGCACCTCATTCTCCCAACTCTGCCCTCTGTATCAGTCCTTCTGCACCCCAGTCTCCAATCTCTGCTCTCTGCAACAGTACTTCTTCACCTCAGTCTCCAAACTCTGCTCTTAGTATGATGCTTCTGCATTCCAGACTACAACCTCTGCTGTCAGAAACAGTCCATCTACACCTTAGTCTCCATAATCTGCTATACAACAGTCCTTCTGGACCCCAGTCTCCAACCTATGCTCTCTGTAAGATAATTCTGCACACCTGTCTCCAACCTCTGCTTTATGCAACAGTCCTTCTGCACCCCAGTCTCCAAAGTCTGCTCTCTGCAACAGTCCTTCTACAACCCAGTCTACAAACTCTGCTCTCTGAAACAGTCCTTCTACAACTAGTCTCTATGCTCTGCTCACCCCAAAAATCCTTCTGCACCCCAGTCTCCAACCCATGCTCTCAGTAATAGTCCTTCTGTACCATAGTCTCCAAACTCTTTTCTCTGTAAGTGTCCTTATATACTCCAGTATCCAACCGCTGCTTTCTGTATCAGTCGTTTTGAACCAGTCTCCAAAACTCTGCCCTCTGTATCAGTTTCTTCTGCAACTCAGTCTGCAACCTCTGCATTCTGAAACAGTCCTCTTGAACACCATTCTTCATCCTCTGTTCTCTGCAACAGTCCTTTTGCACACAAGTCTCGAACATCTGCTCTCTAAACAGTTCTTCTCCACCCCAGTCTCAAACCTCTGCTCTTTGTAACAGTCCTTTTGTACTGCAGTCTCCAATCACTGCTCTCTGTAAGGGTCCTTTTGCACACGACTCTCCAAGCTCTGCTTTCTGTATCAGTCCTTCTGCACCCGAGTCTCCACCTTTGTTCTGTGTAACTGTCCTTCTGCACCTTAGTAATAAACCTCTGCTCTCTGCTACAGTCCTTCTTCACCCCAATCTCCAACCTCTTACTCTCTGCAAAAGTCCTTCTACACCCAAGTCTAAAACCTCTGCTCTGTGCAACAGTCCTTCTGCACCCCAGTCTCCAAACTCTGCTCTCTGTAACAGTCCTTCTGCACCTCACTCTCCTATCTCTACTCTCTGTAACAGTGTTTCTGCAGCCCAGTCCTCCAACCTCTGCTCTCTGTAACAGTCCTTCTGCACACGAGTCTCAAATCTCTGCTCTCTGCAACGATCTTTCTTCACCCCAGTGTCCAAACACTGCTCTCTGTACCAGTCCTTCTGCACCCCAGTCTCCAACCTCTGCTCTCTGCAAAAGTCCTTCTGCACGCCAGTTTTAAAACTCTGCACTCCGCAACATTCCTTCTGTACCCCAGTCTCCCAACCTCTGCTCTCTGTATCAGTCCTTCTGCACCCATGTCTCCAAACTGTACTCTCTGTAAAAGTCCTTCTGCACCTCAGTCTCCAACCTATGCTCTCTGTAACAATCCTTCTGCACATCAGTCTCAAACCTCTTCTCTCAGCAATGGTCCTTATGCACCCCAGTCTCCAAGTTCTGTTCTCTGCCGCCGTCCTTCTGCACCACAGTCTGCAACATCTGCTCTCTGTAACAGTCCTTCTGTTCTGCAGTCTCCAACCTCTGCTCTCTGTAACAGGCCTTCTGCACCCAAGTCTCCAAACTCTGCTCTCTGTAACAGTCCTTCTGCACCCCAGTCTCCAACTCTGCTCTCTGCAACAGTCTTTCTGCACCAAGTTTCCATAAGTTGCTCGCTGTATGTTGCTTCTGCACCCCAGGCTCCAAACTCTGCCCTCTGTATCAGTCCTTCTGCACTACAGTCTCCAATCTCTGCTCTCTGCAACAGTGCTTCATTACCTTCAGTCTCCGAACTCTGCTTTTTGTATGATGCTTCTGCACCCCAGTCTACAACCTCTGCTCTCAGAAACAGTCCTACTACACTTAGTCTCCATAATCTGCTATGCAACATTCCTTCTGCACCCAAGTCTCCAAATTATGCTCTCTGTAAGATAATTCTTCACACCTGTCTCCAACCTTTGCTCTCTGTAACAGTCCTTCTGTAATGCAGTCTCCAACCTCTGCTTTATGCAACAGTCCTTCTGCACCCCAGTCTTCAAATTCTGCTCTCTGCAACAGTCCCTTCTACACACCAGTCTCCAACCTCTGCTCTCTGCAACAGTCCTTTAACAACCCAGTCTCCATACTGTGCTCACCCCAATGATCCTTCTTCACCCCAGTCTTGAACCCATGCTCTCTGTAACAGTCCTTCTGTACCGCAGCCTCCAAATTTTTTATTCGTAAGTGTCCATATGTACTCCAGTATCCAAACTCTGCTTTCTGTGTCAGTCGTTTTGAACCACAGTCTCCAAACTATGCCCTCTGTATCAGTCTTTCTGCAACTCAGTCTGCAACCTCTTGAACCCGAGCTCCATCCTCTGCTCTCTGCAACAGTTTTTTGCACACCAGTCTTCAACATCTGTTCTCTGCAACAGTTCTTCTCTACCCCATTCTCCAACCTTTGCTCTTTTTTAACAGTCCTTCTGTACTGCAGTCTCCAACCACTGTGCTCTGTAAGGGTCCTTCTGCACATGAGTCTCCAAGCTCTGCTTTCTGTCTTAGTCCTTCTGCACCCGAGTCTCCAACCTTTGTTCTGTGTATCTGTCCTTCTGCACCTTAGTCTCCAACATGTGCTCTCTGCTACAGTCCTTCTTCACCCCAATCTGCAACTCTACTCTCTGCAACAGTTTTTCTACAGCCCAGTCTAAAACCTCTGCTCTCTGCAACAGTCCTTCTGCAACCCAGTCTCCAACCTCTGCTGTCTTTATTAATCATTCTGCACCTGAGTCTCCAAACTCTACTCTCTGCACCAGTGCATCTGCACCTCATTCTCCAAACTCTGATATCTGTAAGAACCTTCTGCAACCCAGTATCCAAACTCTGCTCTCTGTAACAGTATTTCTGCACCCCAGTCTCCAACCTCTTCTGTCTTTGTCAGTCCTTCTGCACCTGAGTCTCCAACCTCTGCTCTCTGCAACAATCCTTCTGCACCCTGTCTCCAACCTGTGCTCGCTGTAACAGTCCTTGTTCACCAAGTTTCCAACATCTGCTCTCTGCAACAGTTCTTCTGTACCTCAGTCTGAAAACTCTGCTCTCTGCAACAATTCTTCTGCACCCCAGTCTTCTAACTCTACTAGCTGTAACAGTCCTTCTGTACATCAGTCTCCAACCTCTTTTTTCTGTGAGACCCTTCTGAAAACCAGTCTGCAAACTATGCTCACTGAAACAGTCTTTCTGCACCCCAGTCTCCAAACTCTGCTCTCTGTAACAATAATTCTGCACCTCAGTCTCCAACCTCTGCTCTCTGCAAAGGTGCTTCTGCACCCCAGTCTCCAAATTCTGTTCTCTGCAACACTCCTTCTGCACCCCATTCTCCAACCTCTGCACGCTGTAGCAGTCCTTCTTAACTTGAGTCTCCAAACTCTGCTCTCTTTATCCGTCCTTCTGCACCCCAGTCTCCAACATCTGCTTTCTCAATAAGTCCTTCTGAACACACTCTCCAACCTCTACTCTCTTTAACAGTCTTTGTGCACCTCAGTCTCTAACCTCTGCTTTCTGTAACAGTCCTCCTGCACCCCAGTCTCCAACCTCTGTTCTTGAAACATTCATTTTGCACCCCAGTCTCCTACCTGTGCTCTCTCTAAAAGTCCTTCTGCACATCAGTCCAAACTCTTCTCTCAGCAACGGTCCTTATGCACCCCAGTCTCCAACTTCTCTTCTCTGCAACTGTCCTTCTGCACTCCAGTCTCCAATCTCTGCTCTCTGTCAAAGGCCTTCTGCACTCCAGTCTCCAATCACTTCTCTCTGTAACAGGCCTTCTGCACCCAAGTCTCCAATCTCTGCTCTCTTTCACAGTCCTTCTGCACCCTAGTCTCCAAGCTCTGCTCTTTGCAACAGTCTTTCTGCACCTCAGTCTCCATACTTCGCTCGCTGTAAGATGCTTCTGCAAACCTGTCTCCAAACTCTGCCCTCTGTATCAGTCCTTCTGCACCCCAGTCTGCAATCTCTGCTCTCTGCAACAGTCTTTCTGCAACTCAGTCTCCAAACTCTGCTCTCTGTATGATGCTTCTGCACCCCAGTCTACAACCTCTGCTCTCTGTAACAGTCTTTCTACACCCTTGTCTCCATGATCTGCTCTTCAACAATCCTTCTGCACCCCAGTCTACAACCTATGCTCTCTGTAAGATAATTTTGCACACCTGTCTCTAACCTCTGCTCTCTGTAACAGTCCTTCTGTACTGTAATCTCCAACCTCTGCTCTCTGTAACGGTGCTTACGCACCCGAGTCTCCAAACTCTGCGTTATGTATCAGTCATTCTGCACCCCAGTCTCCGAACTCTGCTCTCTGTAAGAGTCCTTCTGCATCTCAAACTCCAACCTCTGTTCTCTGTAAAAGTCCTTCTGCGCCCCAATCTCCAACCTGTTCTCTTTGCAACAGTCGTTCTGCACCTCTGTTTGCAAACTCTGCTCTCTGTAAGATCCTTCTGAAACCCAGTCTTCAACCTCTGCTTTCTTCAATGGTCCTTTTGCACCGAAGTCTCCAAACTCTGATCTATACAACAGTTATTCTGCACCCCAGTCTAAAACCTCTGCTCTCTGTAACAGTCCTTCTGTACCACAGTCTCCAACCTCTGTTCTCTTTAAGGGTCCTTCTGCACCACATTCTCCAACCTCTGATTTCTCTATCAGTCCTTCTGCACCACATTCTTAAAACTCTGCTGTCTGTATCAGTCCTCTGCACTTCAGTATGCAACCTCTGCTGTCTGCAATAGTCCATATACACCCCAGTCTTCAAATACTGCTCTGTGCAACATTCTTTCTGCACCCCAGTCTCCAACATCTGCTCTCTGCAACAATCCTTCTCCAACCCCCTCTCCATCCTCTGATCTCTGCAACAGTACTTCTGCACCCCAGTCTCCAATCTATGCTCTCTGTAACAGTCATTCTGCACCCTGCTTTAAAACCTCTGCTCTCTGGAACCATCCCTCTGCACCCCAGTCTCCAATCTCTTCTCGCTGCAACAGTCCTTGTGCACCCAAATCTCTAACATCTGTTCTCTGCAACAGTTCTTCTGTACCTCAGTCTGAAAACTCTGCTCTCTGCAATTATCCTTCTGCACCCGAGTCTCCAACCTCTGCTCTCTCAACAGTCCTTCTGTATCTCAGTCTCCAACTTCTGCTCTGTTATCAGTTCTGCCCTCCTGTCTCCCACATCTGCTCTCTGTAACTGTCCTACTTCAACTCAGTCTTCAACCTCTGCTCTGTTTAAGAGTCCTTCTGCACCTCAGTCTGGAAACTCTGCTGACTGCAACAATCCTTCTGTACCCCAGTCTCCAACCTCTTGTTCTTGCAATGATCCTTATGAAACTCAGTTTCCAACCTCTACTCTCTGTAACAGTCCTTCTGCACCTCAGTCTCCAACATCTGCTCTCTGGAAAATCATTCTGCAACCAAGTCTCAAAACTCTGCCATCAGTAACAGTCCTTCTGGAGCCCTTCTCAAAACTCTGCTCTCCATAACAGGCCTTCTGAACCCCAGTCTCCAACTTCTGCTTTCTTTAAGTCCTGCTGCACCTCGGTCTACAAACTCTGCTCTCTGTAAGATCCTTCTGCAACATTGTCTAAAAACTCTGCTTTCTGTAACAGTCTTTCTGCACCTCAGCCTCTAACCTCTGTTCTTTGCCACACTCCTTCTGCACCTCAGTTGCCAACCCTCTGCTCTCTGTAACAATCCTTCTGTACCGCATTCTGCAAACTCTGCTCTTTGTAACAGTCCTGCTGCCCACCAGTTCCCACCTCTGCTTTCTGTATCAGTCCTTCTGCTCCCAGTCTAAATTCTCTGCTCTCTGTAGCAGTCCTTCTGCACCTCATATCCAACTCTGCTCTCTGCAACAGTCCTTATGCACCCAATGTCCAACCGCTGCTGTCTGCAACATTCCTTCTGCACCCCAGTCTGCAACGTGTGCTCTGTGTATCAGTCCTTTGCAGGCCAAGTCTCCACCTCTGTTCTCTGCAACGATCTTTCTGTACCTCAGTCTTAAACCTCTGCTCTCTGCAACAATCCTTCTGTACCCCAGTCTCCAACCGCTTACTCTGTAACAGTCTTTCTCCACCTCAGTCTTCAAACTCTGCTGTCTACAAGAGTCCTTCTGCACCCCAGTCTCCAACATCTGCTCTCTAAACAATCCTTCTGCACCCCAGTATCCAACATCTACTCTCTGCAACGATCCTTCTGCAAACTAAGTCTTCAACCTCTTGCTCTCTGTAATAGTCCTTCTATACCCTAGTCTCCATAATCTGCTCTGCAAACAGTCCTTCTGCACCCCAGTCTCCAAACTCTGCTCTCTGAAAACAGTCCTAATGCACCTCAGTCTCCAAACTCTGCTCTCTGTAAAAGGCCTTCTGCACCACAGTCTCCAACTTCTGCTCTCTGCAATGATCCCTCTGAACCCCAGTCTCCAACCTCTGCTCGCTGCAACAGTCCTTGTGCACCCCAATCTCCAACATCTGCTCCCTTCAACAGTTCTTCTGTACCTCAGTCTGAAAACTTGCTCTCTGCAATAATCTTCTGCACCCGAGTTTCCAACATCTGCTCTCTGAAACAGTCCTTCTGTTCCTCAGTCTCCAAATTCTGCTCTGCATCAGTCCTGCACCCCTGTCTCCCACATCTTCTCTCTGTAACTGTCCTTCTTCACCTCAGTCTTCAACCTCTGCTCTGTGTAAACAGTCCTTCTGCACCTCAGTCTCCATTCCTCTGCTCTCTTTAGCAGTCCTTCTGCATCTCAGTCTGAAAACTCTGCTGACTGCAATGATCCTTTCTTTACCCCAGTTTCCAACCTCTGTTCTCTGCAATGATCCTTCTGTAACTCAGTCTCCAACCTCTGGTCTCTGAAAGATCTTTCTACCACCCAGTTTCCAAAATCTGCTCTCTGTAATATTCCTTCTCCACGCCAGTCTCCAACCTCTGCTTTCTGCAACGGTCCTGTTGCACCCCAGTCTCCTACCTCTGTACTCCGCAACAGTCCTTCTGCTCCAGTCTCCAAACTCTGCTATCTGTAATAGTTCTTCTGTAGCAGAGTCTCCAAACTCTGCTCTCTGTAAAGTTCCTTTTGCACGCCACTCTCCAACATTTGCTTCCATTATCTGTCCATCTGAACCTCAGTCTCCAAACTCTGCTCTCTGCAAAAGTCTTTCTGTACCCCATTCACCAACTTCTGCTCTCTGCAACAGTCCTTCTGAACAACAGTCTCCAACATCTGCTCTCTGAAAAAGTCCTTGTGTACCCTAGTCTCCGACCTCAGCTCTCTGCAACAGTCCTTCTGTACTGCAGTCTCCAACATCTGCTCTTCTGAAACAGTCCATCTGGACCTCAGTCTCAAACCTCTGCTCTCTTTAAGATCCTTTCAAACCCATATAAAAAAAACTCTGCTCTCTGCAAAAGTTCTTCTGCACCCCAGTCTCAGAACTGTGCTCTCTGTAACAGGCCTTCTGAACCCCAGTCTCCAACCTCTGCTCTCTGTAGCAGTTGTTCTGCACCCCAGTCTCTGACTTCTGCTCTCTGTAACCATCTTCTTCACCCCAGTCACCAAAATCTGCTCTCTGCAAAGTCCTTCTTAACCTCAGTCTTAAAATTTTGCTCTCTGCAACATCCTTCTGCACCCCAAACTCCAACCTTTGCTCTCTGTAATAGTCCTTCTGCACCTCAGTCTCCAAAACTCTGCTCTATGTAAGATCCTTCTGCAACACAGTCTCCAAAATTTGCTCCCTGTAACAGTCCTTCTGCACCTCAGTCTCCAACCTCTGCTCTCTGTAAAAGTCCTTCTATAACTCAGTCTCAAACCTCTTCTCTCTGCACCATCCTTCTGCACCCCAGTCTCCAACACTGCTCTCTGTAACAGTCCTCCTTCACCTCAGTCTAAAAAACTCTGCTCTCTGTAAGATCCTTCCGCCACCCAGTATTCTAACTCTGCTCTATATAACATCCTTCTGCACCCCAGTCTTCAAACTCTGCTCTCTTTAACAGGCCCTCTGCTCCTTAGTCTCCAAACTCTGTTCTCTGTAACAGGCCTTCAGCACCCCAGTCTCCAAACTCTTCTCTCTGCAACGATCATTCTACACCTCAGTCTCCAACATCTGCTCTCTGTTAGATACTTCGGCAACCCAGTCTAAAAAACTCTGCCCTCTGTATCAGTCCTTCTGCACCCAGTCTCCAAACTCTGCTCTCCGTAACAGGCCTTCTGCACCCAGGCATCCAATCTCTGTAACAGTCCCTGCTGCACCTAGGTCTACAATCTCTGCTCTCTGTAAGTTCCTTCTGCAACCTTGTCTAAAACTCTGCTCTCTGTAACAGTTATTCTGCACCCCAGATTCCAAACTCTGCTGTCTGTAAAAGGCCTTTTGAACCCCAATCTCCAACCTCTACTCTCTGTAACAGTCTTTTTGCACCTCAGTCTCCAAACTCTGCTCTCTGCAACGATTCTTCTGCACCCAATCTCCAACGTCTCCTCTCCTCACAGTCCTTCTGAACCCCTGTCTGCAACCTCTGCTTTCTGTATAAGTAATTCTGTACCTCTATCTCCAAACTTTGCTCTCTGTAACATTCTTTCTGCACCGCAGTCTCCAACCGCTGCTCTCTGCAACAGTTCTTCTGCACCCCAATCTCTAAACTCTGTTCTTTGCAACAGTTCTTCTGCACCTCAGTCTCCAACATCTGCACTCTGAAACAGTTCTTCTCCACCCCAATCTCCAACCTCTTGTCTCTGTAATAGTCCTCCTGTATTGCAGTCTTCCAAACTCTGCTCTCTGTAAATGGTCCTTCTGCACCCCAGTCTCCAACCTCTGCTATCTGCAACAGTCCTTCTGAACCTCAGTCTTCAAATTCTGCTCTCTGCAACAGTCCTTCTGAACCCAAATATCCAACACCTGCTCTCTGCAACAGTCCTTCTTCACCCCAGTCTCCAACCTCTACTCTGTGTAACAGTTTTTCTGCCCCCCCAGTGTCCAACCTCTGCTCTCTACAATAATCATTCTGCATCCCAGTCTCCAACATCTGCTCTTTGCAACAGTCTTTTCTGCACCTAGGTTCTCCAACATCTGCTCTCTGAAAAAGTCCTTTTCACCCCAGTCTCAAACCTCTGCTCTGTGTAACAGTCCTTCTGCAACCCAGTTTCCAACCTCTGCTCCTCTGGAATGATCCTTCTGCATCCCAGTCTCCAGAATCTGCTCTCTGCAACAGTTCTTCTGCACCCAAGTCTCCAACGTCTGCTCTCAGCAACAGTTCTTCTGCGCCTCAGTCTGGAACTCTGCTGTCTGCAACGATCTTTCTGCATCCCAGTCTCCAACCTCTGCTATCTGTAACAGTCTTGCTGCACCTCGGTCTACAATCTCTGCTATCTGTGATGTAAGGTACTTCTACATACCAGTTTCAAACTCTGCTCTCTGTAACATTCTTTTTCCACCACAGTCTCCAACCTCTGGATTCTGCACCGGTTCCTGCTGCACCCCAGCCTCCAAACTCTGTTCTCTGCAACAGTTCTTCTGCTACACATTCTCCAACCTCCGTTCTCTGTAACAGTCCTTCTGCACCACAATCTCAAACTTCTGCTTTCTGTATCAGTCCTTCTGCACCACTGTTTCCAACCTCTGCTCTCTGTAATAGTCCTTCTGCACCTCTGTCTCCAACCTCTGCTCTCTGCAACCTTACTTCTGCACCCCATTCTCTAACCTCTGCTCTCTTCTACAGTTCTTCTGAACCACAGTCTAAAAATCTGCTCTCTGCATCAGTCCTTCTATACCCTAGTCTCCAAACTATGCTCTCTGTAACAGTCCTTCTGAACCTCAGTCTCCAAATTCTGCTCTCTACAACAGTCTTTCTTCACCCAAGTCTCCAATCTCTCCTCTCTGCAACAGTGCTTCTACAACCCAGTCTTCAACCTCTGCTCTGTATAACAGTCCTTCTGCACCCCAGTCTCCAAACCTCTGCTCTCTGCAACAGTCCCTTCTGTACGTCAATCTCCAACATGTGCTCTCTGTAAGATCCTTCTGCTACCCAGTCTCCAAACTCTGCTCTCTGTAACAGCCCTTCTGCACCCCATTCTCCAAGTCTGTTCTCTATACAATCCTTCTGCACCCCAGTATCAAACCTCTGCTCTCTACAACGATCCTTGTGCATCCCAGTCTCCAACCTCAGCTTTCTGCAACAGTCCTTCTGAAACCCAGTCTCTAACATGTGCTCTCTGCAACAGTCCTTCAGCACCTCAGTCTTAAAATTCTGTTCTCTGCAACGATCCTTCTGCACCTCAGTCTCCAACTTCTACTCTCTGTAACAGTCCTTCTGCACCTCAGTCTTCAATATCTGCTCTCTGTAAGATCCTTCTGCAAAGCAGTTTCCAACTATGCCATATGTAAAAGTCATTCTGCAGTTATTCTCCAAACTCGGCTCTTTGTAAAAGGCCTCTGCACCCCCAGTCTTCAACCTCTGCTCTCTGTAACAGTCCCGCTGCGCCTCGGTCTTCAATCTCTGCTCTCTGTAAGATCCTTCTGCAAACCTTGTCTAACAACACTTCTCTCTCTAACAGTTCTTGTGCACCCAGTCTCCAACCTCTGCTCTCTGTAACAGGACTTCTGCAACCCAGTCTCCAAACTCGGCTCTCTGTATCAGTCTTTCTGCACCCCAGTCTCCAAACTCTGCTCTCTATAACACTCCTTCTTCACCTCAGTCTCCAATTTCTGCTCTCTGCAACAGTCCTTCTGCACCCAAGTCTTCAACCTCTGCTCTCTGCAACAGTCCTTCTACACACAAGTCTTCAAACTCTGCTCTCTGTAACAGTCCTCTGCACACCAGTCTCCAACCTCTGCTCTCTGTAACAATCCTTCTGCACACCAGTCTCCCACCTCTGCTTTCTGTATCATGATTTTTCACCCCAGTCTCCAAAGTCTGCTATGCGTAACAGTCCTTCTGCATCTCAGTCTCCAAACTCTGCTCTCTGCAACAGTCCTTCTGCACTCCAGAATCCAAACTCTGCTTTCTGCAAAATTTTATCTGCACCCCAGTTTCCAAACTGTGCTTTCTGTAACTGTCTTCTGCACCCCAGTCTCCCACCTCTTCTCTCTCTTATGATCCTTCTACACCCCAGTCTCCACTATGTTCTCTGCAATGATTCTTCTACAACTGAGTCTCCAACTTTTGCTCTCTTCCTCGATCCTTCTGCACCCCACTCTCCAACCTCTGCTCTATGTATGATCCTTCTGAAAAGAAGTCTCCAAACTCTGCTTTCTGTAACAGTTCTTGTGCACCCCAGTCTCCAAACTCTGCTCTCTGTAAAAGTCCTTCTGCACCATAGTCTCCATGCTCTGCTCTCTGCATCATTTTTTCTGCACCCCAGTCTCCAAACCCTTTTCTCTGCAATAGTCCTTCTGCATCCTTGTCTCGAAACTCTGCTCTCGGTAACAGTCCTTCTGTACTGCACTCTCCAAACTGTTCTCTCTGTAACGGTCCTTTTGCACCCCAGTCTCCAACCTCTGCTCTCTGCAACAGTCCTTCTACACCCCAGTCTCAAACATCTGCTCTCTGCAACAGTCCTTCTACACGCATGTCTCCAACCTCTACTCTCTGCAATGATCTTTCTGCACCCCAGTCTCCAACGTCTCCTCTCTGCAACAGTCCTTCTGCACCCCAGTCTCCAAACTTTGTTTTCTTTGACATTCACTCTGCACCCCACTCTCAAAGCTCTACTCTCTGTAACAGTCCTTCTGTACTGCAGTCTCCAAACTCTGCTCTCTGAAACAGTCCTTCTGCAACCCAGTCTCCAACCTCTGCACTCTGCAACAGTCTTTCTGCACCTCAGTCTCCAACATCTGCTCTCTGTTACAAGCCTTCACACCAGTCTCCAAAAGCTTTTCTCTGTAACAGTTCTTCTGCACCCCAATCTCCAAACTCTGCCCTCTGTAACACTCCTTCTGCTCCCCAGTCTCCATCGTCTGCTCTCTGTAAGAATCCTTCTGCACCCAGTCTCCAACCTCTCCTCTTAGTAAAAGTCCTTCTGCAACTCAGTCTGCAATATCTGCTCTCTGTAACGGTCCTTCATCACCTCAGTCTTAAAACTCTGCTCTCTGTAACAGGCCTTCTCCACCCCAGTCTCCAACCTCTGCTCTTCGGATCAGTTTTTCTGTACCCCAGTAACCTTCCTCTGCACTCTGTAACAATCCTTCTGCACCTCAGTCTCCAAGTCTCCTCTCTGCAACGGTCTTTCTGAACCTCAGTCTCCAAACTCTTCTCTCTGTAACAGTGCTTTTGCACCTCAGTCTCCAACTTCTGCTCTCTGTAACATCCTTCTGTAACAAGGTCTCCAAACTCTGCTCTCTCTAAAAGTCCTTCTGCACCCCAGTCTCTAACCTCTGCTCTCTGCAGCGATCCTTCCGCACCCCAGTCTCCAACGTCTACTCTCTGCAACAGTCCTTCTGCACCCAAGTCTCCAACATCTGCTCTATGCCACAGTCCCTCTAAAGCTCAGTCTGAAAAATCTGCTCTCAGCAACGATTCTTCTGCACCCCAGTCTCCAAACTCCGCTCTCTGTAACAGTCATTCTGCACCTCAGTCTCCAACCTCTGTTCTCTGTAAGATCCTTCTGAAACCCAGTCTCCAAGTCTGCTCTCTGTAACAGTCCTTCGGCACCCCAGTCCCCAAACTCTGCTCTCTGTAACAGGCCTTCTGAACCCCAGTCTCCAATCTCTGCTCTCAGTAACAGGCCATCGGGTTCCCAGTCTCCAACCTCTTTTCTCTGCTCTCTGTAACAGTACTTCTGCACTCCAGTCTCCAAACGCTGCTCTCTGTAACAGTCCTTCTGCACCCCAGTTTCTAAAATATGCTCTCTGCAACAGTCCTTCTCCACGCTAGTCTCCAACATCTTCTCTCTGCAACAGTCTTTCTGCACCCCAGTCTCCAAACTCTGCTCTATGGAACAAACCTTCTGGACCCCAATCTCCAACGTCTGCTCTCTGCAACACTCCTTCTGAACCACATCTCCAACCTCTGCTCTCTGTAAGATCCTTCTGCACTCAAGTTTCCAAACTCTGCTCTCTGTAAGATTTCTTTTCCACCATAGTCTTCAAACTCTGTCCTCTGCAACAGTCTTTCTGCTCCCCAGTCTCTGAGATCCGCTCTCTGTAACAGACTTTATGTACCGCAGTTTCCAAACTCTGCTCTCTGCAAAGGTCCTTCTGCAACCAAGTTGCCAACCTCTGCTTTTTGAATCAGTCCTTCGGAACTCCAGTCTCCAACCTCTGCTCTTTGTATCTATCTTTCTGCACCTATGTCTCCAACCTGTGCTTTCTGTAACAGTCCTTCTGCACCCCAGTCTTCAACCTCTGCTCTCTGTAACAGTCCTTCAATACCGCAGTCTCCAACCTCTGGTGTCTGTAATGGTCCTTCTGCACCCCAATTTCCAAATTCTGCTTTCTGTAACAGTCCTTCTGCATGTCACTCTCTAAACTCTGCTCTCTGTAACAGTCCTTCTACACCTCAGTCTGAAACCTCTGCTCTCCACGATTCTTCCGCACCCCAGTCTCCAACCACTGCTCTATGTAACAGTCCACCTGCACCTCAGTTTCCAAAATCTACTTCAGCAAACCAGTCTCAAAACTCTGCTCTCTGTAACAGTCCTTCTGCACCCCAGTCCCCAAGCTCTCCTCTCTGTAACAGGCCTTCTGCACTCCAGTCTCAAAACTCTGCTCTCTATAGCAGGCCTTCTGCACCCCTGTTTTTAACCTCGACTCTCTGAAACTGTCCTTCTGCAACTGAGTCTTCAAACTCTGCTCTCTGTACCAAGACTTCTGCACCTCAGTCTTCAACCTCTGCTCTCTGCAACAGTCCTTCTGCAAAACAGTCTCAAAACTGTGCTCTCTGTAACAATCCTTCTGCACCTCAGTCTGCAAACTCTGTTCTCTGCAACGGTCCTTCTGCAACTCAGTCTCCAACTTCTAATCTCTGTAACAGTGTTTCTGCACTTCAGTCTCCAACCTCTGCTCTCTGTAGGATCCTTCGCAAACCCAGTCTCCAAACTCTGCTCTTGGTTACATTCCTTCCGCACACCAGTCTTCAATCTCTTCCCTCTGCAACGATCATTCTTAATCTGATCTCCAACCTCTGCTCTCTGCAACAGTCTTTCTGCACCCTAGTCTCCAACATCTGGTCTCTGCAACAGTCCTTCTGCACCACAGTCTGAAAACTCTGCTGTCTGCAACGAACCTCCTGCACCCCAGTCTCCTACCCCTGATGTCTGTTACAATCCTTCTGCACCTCAGCCTCCAACCTTTGCTATCTGTAAGATCCATCTAAACCCCAGTCTCCAATATCCGCTCTCTGTAACAGTCCTTCTGCACCTCACTCTCCAACCTCTTCTCTCTGCAACAGCCTTCTGCACCCCAGTCTGCGAACTCTGCTCTCTGCAACGATCTTTCTAAACCCCAGTCTCCAATGTCTGCTCTCTGCAACAGTCTTTCTGCACCACAGTCTCAAACCTCGGCTCTCTGTAAGATCTTTCTGCACTCCAGTTTCCAAACTCTGCTCTCTCTAACATTCCTTCTCCACCCCAGTCTCCAACCTCTGCTTTCTGCAAGGGTCCTGCGGCACCCCAGTCTCCAAACTCTGTCCTCTTCAACAGTCCTTCTGCTCCCCAGTCTCCAACTTCTGCTCTCTGTTACCGTCCTACTGTACTTCAGTCTTTAACCTGTGCTCTCTGTAATGGTCTTTCTGCACCACAATCTCCAAACTCTGCTTTCTGTATCAGTCCTTCTGTACCCCGGTCTCTAAAATCTGCTCTCTGTAACAGTCCTTCTGCACCTCAGACTCCAACCTCTGCTCTCTGCAACAGTAATACTGCACCCCAATCTCGAACCTCTGCTCTCTGCATCAGTCCTTCTGCACCTCAGTGTCCAAACTCTGCTCTCTGTATGATCGTTCTGAAACCCAGTCTCCAACCTCTGCTATCTGCAATGGTCCATCTGCACCCCACTCTCCAAACTCTGTTCTCTACAACAGTTATTCTGCACCCCAGGCTCCAAACTTTGCTCCCTGTAACAGTTCTTCTGTACCACAGTATCCAACCTCTGTTCTCTGTAAGGGTCCTTCTGCACCTCAGTCTGCAACCTCTTCTCTCTGCAACAGTCCTCCTGCACACCAGTCTCAACATCTGCTCGCTGCAACAGTCCTTCTGCAGCCCAGTCTCTGAAATCTACTTTCTGCAATATTCTTTTTCCACACCAATCTCCAACCTCTGCTCTCTGTAACCGTCCTTCTGTAATGCTGTCTCACACCTCTTATCTCTGTAACGATCCTTGTGCACCCCAGTCTCCAAAGTCTGCTTTCTGTATCAGTTCTTATGCACCCCGGTCTAAAAACTATGCTCTCTGTAACAGTCCTTCTGCACCTCAGACTTCAAACTCTGCTCTCTGCAACAGTCCTACTGCGGCCCAATCTCCAACCTCTGCTCTCTGCAACAGTCCTTCTGCACCTCAGTGGTAAAACTCTCCTCTTTGTATGTTACTTCTGAAATCCAGTCTCCAACCTCTGCTATATTCAATGGTCCTTCTGCACCCCAGTCTCCAACCTCTGTTCTCTACAACAGTTATTCTGCACCCAAGTCTCTAACATCTGCTCTCTGCAACAGTTCTTCTGCACCTCAGTCTCAAACTTTGCTCTCTGCAACAGTCCTTCTGCACCCCAGTCACCAAGCTCTGCTTTCTGTATCAGTCCTTCTGCACCCCAGTCTCCAACCTCTGCTCTCTATAACAGTCCTCTGCACCTCAGTCTCCAACCTCTTCTCTCTGTAACAGTCCTTCTGTACCTCAGTCTCCAAACTCTGCTTTCCATAAGATCCTTTTGCAACCCAGTCTTCAAACTCTGCTCTCTGTAACTGTCCTTCTGTACCTCAGTCTCCAAGCACTGCTCTCTGTAATGGGACTTCTGCACCCGAATATCCAACCTCTGCTCTCTGCAAGGGTCCTTCTGCACCTCAGTCTCCAAACTCTTCTCTCTGTAACAGTGCTTCTGCACCTCAGTCTCCAACCTCTGCTCTCTTTAACATCCTCCTGCAACCCAGTATTAAACCTCTGCTCTCTGTAACAGTCTTTCTGCACACCAGTCTGCAAACTCTGCTCTCTGTAACAGGCCTTCTGCACCCCAGTCTCCAACCTCTGTTATCTGTATCAGTCCTTCTTCATTCCAGTCTCCAACCTCTGCTCTCTGCAACGATTTTTCTGCACCCCAGTCTCCAACGTATGCTCGCTGTAAGTTCCTTCTGCACACCTGTCTCCAACCTCTGCTCTTTGTAAAACTCCTCTGTACCAGAGTCTCCAACTTCTGCTCTCTGTAAGGGTCCTTCTACACCTCAGTCTCAGATTTCTTCTCTCTGCAACACTCCTTCTGCACCCCAGTCTTCTAAGTTTGCTCTCTGCAACAGCTTCTCTGCACCTCAGTCTTTAACCTGTGCTCTCTGTTAAAGTCCTTCTGCACCCCAGTCTCCGACCTGTGCTCTCAGTAAAAGTCCTTCTGCTCAACAGTCTCCAACCTCTGCTCTCTCTAACCATCTTTCTGAACCCAAGTCTCCAAATTCTGCTCTCTGTAACAGTCCTTCTGCACCCCAGTCTTCAAACTCTGCTTTCTGTAACCGTCATCTGCATCTCAGTCTCCATCCTCTGCTCTATGCAACAGTTCTTCTTCACCCAAGTCTCCAACATCTGCTCTCTGAAAAAGTCTTTCTAAACCCTAGTCTCCAACCTCTGCTCTGTGATACAGTCCTTGTACAGCCCAGTCTCCATACTCTGCTCGCCTCAAGGATCCATCTGAACCCCAGTCTCCATCCTCTTCTCTCTGCAACTCTCTTTTTGCACCCCAGTCTCCAGCATCTGCTCTCTGCAACAGTCCTTCTCCACCCCAGTCTCCAACCTCTGCTCTCTGTAACAGTCCTTCTGGACCCCAATCTCCAAAATCTACTCTCTGTAACAGTCTTTCTACACCCCAGTCTAAAACATCTGCTCTCTGCGAAAGTTTTCCTGCACCCCAGTATCCAACCTCTTTTCTCTGTAACTATCCTTCTGCACCTCAGACTCCAACCTCTGCTCTTTGCAAGGGTCCTTCTGCACCTCAGTCTCCAACCTCTACTCTCTGAAATAGTGCTTTTGCACCTCATTCTCCAACCTCTGCTCTTTGTAAGATCCTTCTGCACTACATTCTCCGACCTCTGCTCTCTGTAACAGGCCTTGGGCACCCCAGTCTCCAACCTCTGCTCTCTGTATCAGTCTATCTGCACCCAAGTCTCTAACCTCTGCTCTCTGCAACGATCCTTCTGCACCCCAGTCTCCAACCTCTGCTCCCTGAAACAGTCCTTGTGCAACCCAGTCTCCAACATCTGCTCTCTGAAACAGTTCTTCTGTACTTCAGTCTGAAAAATCTGCTCTCTGCAACAATCTCTCTGCACCCCAGTCTCCAAACTCTGCTCTCTGTAACAGTCTTTCTGTACCTCTGTCTCCTACCTCTACTTTCTGTAAGATCCTTCTGAAAACAAGTCTGCAAACTCTGCTCTCTGTAACAGTCCTTCTGCACCCCAGTCTCCAAACTCTGCTCTCTGTAACAGGCCTTCTGCATCCCAGTCTCAAACATCTGCTCTCTCTAAGAGGCCTTCTGCACACCAGTCTCCAACCTCTACTCTCTGCAACGATCCATCTGCACCCCAGTCTCCTACCTCTGCTCTCTAAAACAGTCCTTCTGCACCCCAGTCGCCTACCTCTGATCACTGTAAGATCCTTCTGCACACCAGTCTCCAACCCCTGCTCACTGAAACAGTCTTTCTGGTACCTAGTCTCCAAACTCTGCTCTCTGCAACATTGCTTCTGCACCCAGTATCAAACATATGCTCTCTGTAAAAGTCTGTCTGCACCCCGGTCTCCAACCTCTGCTCTATTTAATGATCCTCATGCACCCCAGTCTCAAACATCCGCTCTCTGTAACAGTCCTTCTGCCCCGCAGTCTCCAAAATCTTTTCTCTGTAAGATCCTTTTGAAACCTAGTCTCCAAGGTCTGCTCTCTGTAACTGTCTTCTGCACCCCAGTCTTTAACCTCTGCTCTCTGCAACATTCCTCCTGCACCTCAGTCTCCAAACTCTGCTTTCTGCAACAGTCCTTCTGCACCCGTCTTAAACCTCTGCTCTCTACAACATTCCTTCTGCACCCCAGTCTCCAAATTGTGCTCTCTGTTAGAGTCTTTCTGCACCTCAGTCTCCAACCTCTGCTCTCTGTAACGATCCTTCTGCACCCCAGTATTGAACCTCTGATCTCTGCAACCACCCTTCGGCACCTCAGTCTCCAACCTCTGCTCTCTGTAACGATCCTTCTGCACCCCAGTCTTGAACCTCTGATCTCTGCAACCACCATTCGGCACCTCAGTCTCCAACCTCTGCTCTCTGTAACGATCCTTCTGCACCCCAGTCTTGAACCTCTGCTCTCTGCAACCACCCTTTGGCACCTCAGTCTCCAAACTCTGCTCTCTGCAATGATCCTTCTCCACCCCAGTCTCAAACCTCCTCTTGCTTCAACAGTCCTTTTGAACCCCAGTCTTTAACATCTGCTTTTTCCAACAGTTATTCTGTATCTCAGTCTGAAAACTCTGCTCTCTGTAATACTCAATTTGCAACCCAGTCTCCAAACTCTGCTCTCTGTAACAGTCCTTCTGTACCTCAATCTCCAATATCTGCTCTATGCAACAGTCCTTCTGCGCACAAGTCTCCAACATCTGCTCTCTTAAACAGTCCTTCTACACCACAGTCTCCAACTCTGCTCTCTGAAACAGTCCTTCTACACCCCAGTCTCCATTCTCTGATCGCCCCGACTATTCTTCTGCACCCCAGTCTCCAAAGTCTGTTCTTTTCTCAGTTCTTCTGCACCCCAGTCTCCAACCTCTGCTCTCTGTAACAGTCCTTCTGTACCACAGTCTCCAACCTCTGTTCTCTGTAAGGGTCCTTATGCACCCCAGTATCCAACCTCTGCTTTCTGTATCAGTCGTTTTGAACCACAGTCCCCAAACTCTGCCCTCTGTAACCGTCCATCTGCAACTCAGTCTGCATCCTCTGCTCTTTGCAACAGTCCTTCTACACAATAGTCTCCAACCTTTGCTCTCTGCAACAGTCCTTTTGCACTCCAGTCTCTAACATCTGCTCTCTGCAACAGTCATTCTCCACCCTAGTCTCTAAACTTTGCTCTCTGTAACAGTCCTTCTGTACTGCATCCTCAAACCTCTGCTCTTTGTAAGGGTACTTCTGCACCCGAGTCTTTAACCTCGGTTTTTTGTGTCAGTCCTTCTGCACCCCAGTCTCAAACCTCTGCTCTCTGTAACAGTCCTTCTGTAACTCAGTCTCTAATCACTGCTCTCTGCAACAGTACTTCTACACCCCAGTCTTTATACTCTGATCGCCCCAAGGGTCTTTCTGCACGCCAGTCTCCAAACTCTGTTCTCGATATCGGTTCTTTTGCACCCCAGACTCCAACCTCTACTCTCTGTAACAGTCCTTCTGTACCACAGTCTCCAACCTCTGTTCTCTGAAAGGGTCCTTATGCACCCCAGTATCCAACCTCTCCTTTCTGTATCAGTCGTTTTGAACCACAGTCTCCAAACTCTGCCCTCTGTATCCGTCCTTCTGCAACTCAGTCTGCAACCTCTCCTCTCTGCAACAGTCCTTCTGCACCCCAGACTCCATCCTCTGCTCTCTGCAACAGTCATTTTGCACCCCAGTCTCCAACATCTGCTCTCTGCTACAGTCATTTTCCACCCCAGTCTTCAACCTCTGCTCTCTGCAACAGTCCTTCTACACCCCAGTCTCCATACTCTGCTCCCACCAACGATCCTTCTGCACCCCAGTCTCCAACATCTGTTCTCTGCAAAAGTCCTTCTAGACCCCAGTCTCCAACCTCTGCTCTCTGCAACAGTCCTTTTACACTCCAGTCTCCATACTCTGCTCGCCCCAATGATCCATCAGCACCCCAGTTTCCAAACTCTACTTTCTACATCAGTTTTTTTGCACCCCAGTCTCCAACCTCTGCTCTCTATAACAGTCCTTCTGTACGGCAGTCTTCAACTTCTGTTCTCTGCAACGAAACTTATACACCCCAGTCTGCAACATTTGCTCTCTGCAAAAGTCCTTCTGCACCTCAATCTGAAAATTTTGCTCTCTGCAACAATTCTTCTGCAACCCAGACTTCAACATCTGCTCTCCATAACAGTCCTTCTGCACCTCAGTTTCCAAACTCTGCTCAATGTAAGATCCTTCTGCAACACAGTCTCTAAAACTTGCTCCCATTAACAGTCCTTCTGCACCTCAGTCTCCAACCTCTCCTCTCTATAACAGTCGATCTACACCTCAGTCTGAAACCTCTTCTTTCAGGAAGATTCATCTGAATCCCAGTCTCCAGACACTGCTCTCTGTAACAGTCCTCCTGCACCTCAGTATTCAAACTCTGCTGTTTGTAAGATCCTTCTGCAACTCAGTCCATAACTCTGCTCTTTATAACAGTCTTTCTGCACCCCAGTCTTCAACCTCTGCTCTCTGTAACAGGCCTTCTGCACCACAGTCTCCAACCTCTTCTTTCTGCAATGATCATTCTACACCTCAGTCTCCAATGTCTGCTCTCTGTAAGATCCTTCTGCAACCCAGTCTCCAGACTCTGCCCTCGCTAACAGACCTTCTTCACCAATTCTTTGAACTCTCCTCTTTTTAACAGGCCTTCTGCACCCCAGTCTCCAAATTCTCTTTTCTATAACAAGCCTTCTGCACCCCAGTCTCCAACCTGTGGTTTCTGCAACAGTACTTCTGCACCTCAGTCTTAAAACGCTGTTCTCTGCTATTATCCTTTTGCACCACAATCTCCAACCTCTACTCTCTCTAACAGTTTTTCTGCACTTGGGTCCCCAACATCTGCTCTCTTTTAGATCCTTCTTCAACCCAGTCTCTAAACTCTGTGATCTATAGAAGTCCTTCTGGACCCCTTCTCCACACTCTGCTCTCCATAACAGACGTTCTACACCCCAGTCTCCAACCTCTGCTCTCTGTAACACTCTTTTTGCACCTCAGTCTCCAACCTCTGCACTCTGCAATGATAATTCTGCACCCTAGTCTCCAACGTCTCCTCTCCTCAACAGTTCTTCTGAACATCTGTCTCCAAATTCTGCTCTCTGGGGGCTGGGGAGGTGGCTCAAGCGGTAGCGCGCTCGCCTAGCATGCGTGCGGCCCGGGTTCGATCCTCAGCAGCACCATATACCAACAAAGATGTTATGTCCGCCGAGAACTAAGAAAAAATAAATTAAATGTTAAAATTCTCTCTCTCTCTCTCTCTCTCTCTCTCTCTCTCTCTGTCCCTCTCTCCTCACTCTCTCTTTAAAAAAAAAAAAAAAAAAAACAAATTCTGCTCTCTGTAACAGTCCTTCTTCACCCAAGTCTCCAACATCTGCTCTCTGCAACAGTCCTTCTACACCCCAGTCTTCAACCTCTGCTCTGTGTAAAAGTCCTTCTGCACCCCAGTCTCCAACCTCTGCTCTCTGTAACAATTCTTCTGCACCCCCAGTCTGCAACCTCTGCTCTCTGTAACAGTCCTTCTTCCCCATATACTCCACTTCTGCTCTCTGTTACAGTCTTTATATACTGCAGTCTCCAACCTCTGCTCTCTATCACAGTCCCTCTGTACCCCAATTTCCAACCTCTGCTTTCTGTAACAGTTCTTCTGCACCTCAGTCTGAAACCTCTGCTCTCTGCACTATCCTACTGCACCCCAGTCTCCAATCACTGTTCTCTGTAACATTCGTCCCTGCACCTCAGTCACCAACCCATTGCTCTCTGTAAGATCCTACTTCAACCCAGCCTCAAAAGTCCTGCTCTCTATAACAGTCCTTCTGCAACCCAGTCTCCAAACTCTGCTCTCTGTAGCAGGCCTTATGCACCCCCATTCTCCAAACTCTGCCCTCTGAAACAATTCCTTCTGCACGCCAATCTGCAACCTCTGCTGTTTGTAATGGTCCTTCTGCACCACAGTCTCACACCTCTGTTTTCTGTATCATAATTCTTCATCCCAGTCTCAAACGTCTGCTCTGTGTAACAGTCCTTCTGCATCTCAGTCTCCAACGTCTGCTCTCTGCAACAGTCCTTTTGCACCCCAGTCTCCAACCTTTGCTTTCAGCAACATTCCTTCTTCACCCCAGTCTCCAAACTTTGCTCTCTGTAACAGTCCTTCTGCACCGCAGTCTCCCACCTCTTCTCTCTGTAATGATTCTTCTGCAGCC
This sequence comes from Ictidomys tridecemlineatus, assembly GCF_052094955.1. Lineage (NCBI taxonomy): Eukaryota > Metazoa > Chordata > Mammalia > Rodentia > Sciuridae > Ictidomys > Ictidomys tridecemlineatus. Next base: position 23,753 of record NW_027522598.1, read on the forward strand.
CAGTCTCCACCTCTGCTCTCTTCAAGGATTCTTCTGCAACTCAGTCTCCAACTTCTGCTCTCTTCAACGATCCTTCTGAACCCGAGTCTCCAATTTCTGCTCTCTCTAACTATTTTTTAGCACCTAAGACTCCAACCTCTGCTCTCTGCAAACGTCCTTCTGCACCCTTGTCTCCAACCTCTTCTCTCTTCAACAATCCTCATGCACCGCAGTCTCCAACATCTGCTCTCTGCAACTGTCTTTCTGCACCCCAGTCTCCAAAGTCTCCTCTCCTTAACACTCTTTCTGTACCGCAGTCTCCAACCTCTGTTCTCTGTAAGGTCGTTCTGCACCCAAGTTTCCAAACTCTGCTCTCTGTAACATTTCTTCTCCAACTCAGTCTAAAACCTCTGCTTTCTTCAACGGTCCTGCTGCAACCCAGTCTCCAACATCTGTTTTCTGCAACAGTCTTTCTACTCCCAAGTCTCAAACCTCTGCTTTCTGTAACAGTCTTTCTGTACCGCAGTCGTCAACCTCTGCTCTCTGTAATGGTCCTTCTGCACCCCAGTCTCAAAACTCTGCTTTCTGTATAAGTTTTTCTGAACTATGGTTTCCAACCTCTGCTCTCTGTAACAGTACTTTTTCACCTCTGTCTCAAACCTCTGAACTCTGCAACCTTACTTCTGCACCCCATTCTCTAACCTCTGCTCTCGGTAAAAGTCCTTCTGCACCCAATTCTCTAACCCCTGCTGTATGCAACAGTTCTTCTCTACCACAGTCTCCAACCTCTGCTCTCTGTACCGGTCCTTCTACACCCCAGTCTCAAACCTTTTCTCTCTGTAACATTCTTTCTGCACCTCAGTCTCCACCCTCTGCATCTGTGAAAGTTCTTCTGCACCCCAGTCTCCAAACTCTGCTCCCTGCAACAGTTCTTCTAAACCTCAGTCTCCAACATCTGCACTCTGAAACAGTTCTTCTATAAAACATTCTCCAACCTCTGCTCTCTGTAACAGTCCTCGTGTATTGCAGTCTCCTTACTCTGCTCTCTGCAACGGTCCTTCTGAACTCCAGTCTCAAACCTCTGCTCTCTACAAAGATGCTTCTGCACCCCAGTCTCCAACATCTGTAATCTCCCACAGTCCTTCTGAAACTCAGTGTAGAAACTCGGATCTCTGCAACAATTTCTCTGCACCCCAGTCTCTAAATTCTGCTCTCCTGTTCCACCTCAGTCTCCAACCTCTGCTCTCCTGTTCCACCTCAGTCTCCAACCTCTGCTCTCTGTAAGATCCTGCTGCAACCCTGTCTCCAAACTCTGCTCTCTGTAACAGTCCTTCTGCACTCCAGTCTCCAACCTCTGCTCTCTATAACAGTCGTTCTGCAACTCAGTCTCCAAACTCTGCTCTTTGTAACATTCCTTCTCTACCCTGTCTCCAACCTCTGCTATCTGCAACGGTCCTTCTGCACGACAGTCCCCAAACTCTGTTCTCGGCAACAGTCATTCTGCACCCCAGTCTACAAACTCTGCTCTGGTTATCATTAATTCTGCACCTCAGTCTCCAACCTTTGCTTTATGTAAGGTCTTTCTGCGACCAAGTCTCCAAACTCTGCTCTCTGTAACAGTCCTTCTGCACCCCAGTCTCAAACCTCTGCTCTGTGCAACAGTTCGTCTGCACCACAGTCTCCATCCTCTGCTCTCTGAAAGATCCTTCTGCACCCCAGTCTTTAAACTCTGATATCTGTAACAATCCTTCTTCACCCCAGTCTCCAACCTCTGCTCACTGTAACAATCCTTCTGCACCTCAGTCTCCAACCTCTGCTTTCTGCAAAAATCTTTCTGCACCCCAGTCTCCAACCATTGCTCTCAGTAACATTTCTTCTGCACCTCAGTCTCCAACCTCTTCTCTATGTAAGATCCTTCTGTCACCCAGTCTCCAAACTCTGCTCTCTGTAACTGTCCTTTTGCACCCAAGTCTCCAACCTCTGCTCTGTGCAACTGTTCGTCTGTACCCGACTCTCCAAACTCCGCTCTCTGTGTGATACTTCTGCACCCAATCTCAAAACTCTTATCTCTTTAACAGTTCTTCTTCACCCCAGTCTCCAACATCTGCTCCCTGCAACAATCCTTCTGCACCCAAGTCTTTAACTTCTGCTCTATGAAACACTTCTTCTGAACCCCAGTCTTTAAAATCTACTCTCTGAAACAGTCCTTCTGTATCCCATTCTCCAACCTCTGCTCTCTGCAACAGTCCTTCTGTACCCTGGTCTCCAACCTCTGCTCTTTGTAACAGTCCTTATGTACTGCAGTCTCCAAACTCTGCTGTCTGTAAGATTCATACTGGACCCAAGTCTCCAACCTCTGCTTTCTGTATCTGTCCTTCTGCACTCAAGTCTCCAAACTCTGCTTTCTGTAACAGTCCTCTGCATCTCATTCTCCAAAATCTGCTCTCTATAACAGTCCTTCTGCACCCCAGTCTCCAAAGTGTGCTCTCTGCAACAGTCCATCTACACTCCGGTCTTCAACCTCTGCTCTGTGTAACAGTCCTTCTGCAACCCAGTTTTCAATCTATGCTCTCTGCAAGGATCCTTCTGCATCCCAGTCTCAAAATCTGCTCTCTGCAACCGTCCTTCTGCACCCAAGTCTCCAACCTCTCCCCTCTGCAATGATCCTTCTGCACAACAGTCTCCAACCTCTACTCTCTGCAATAATCCTACTGCACCACAGTCGCCAACCTCTGCTCTCAGTAACAGGCCTTCTGCACCGCAGTCTCCAAACTCTGCTCTACGTAATATTCTTCTGCAACCCAGTCTCCAAACACTGCTCTTTGTAACAGCCCTTTTGTACACAGTCTCAAAACTCTGCTCTCTGTAACAGGCCTTCTGCACCCCAGTCTCCAAACTCTGCTCTCTGTATCAGTCCTTCTTAACTCCAGTATCCAAACTCTGCTCTCTTTAACATTCTTTCTGCATCTCAGTCTCCTACCACTGCTCTCTGCAACAGTTCTTCTGCACAGCAGTCTCCAACATCTGCACTCTGAAACAGTTCTTCTTCACTACAGTCTCCAACCTCTGCTCTCTGTAAAAGTCCTCCTGTATTGCAGTCTCCAAACTCTGCTCTTTGTAATGGTCTTTCTGCACCTCAGTCTCCAAACTCTGCTCTCTGTAACAGTCCTTCTGCACCTCAGTCTTAAACCTCTGCTCTCTGCACGATCCTTCTGCACCCCAGTCTCCAACCACTGCTCTCTGTAAATTTCGTCCTGCACCTCAGTCACCAACCTCTGCTCTCTGTAAGATCCTTCTGCAACCCAGCCTCAAAGCTCTGCTCTCTATAACAGTCCTTCAGCAACCCAGCCTCAAAACTCTGCTCTCTATAACAGTCCTTCAGCAACCCAGTCTCCAACCTCTGCTCTCTGTAGCAGGCCTTTGCACCCCAGTCTCTAAAGTCTGCTCTCTGAAACAGTTCTTCTGCACGCCAGACTACAACCTCTGCTCTCTGTAACGGTCCTTATGAACCCCAGTCTCCCACCTAAGCTTTCTGTATCATAATTCTTCACCCCAGTCTTCAACGTCTTCTCTGTGTAACAGTCCTTCTGCATCTCAGTCTCCAAACTCTGTTCTCTACAACAGTCCTTCTGCACCCCAGGCTCCAAACTCTGATCTCTACAATAGTCCTTCTGCACCCCAGTCTCCAACCTCTGCTCCCTGAAACAATACTTCTCCATCCCAGTCTCCAAGTTCTGCTCTCTGGAACACTCTTTCTGCACCCCAGTCTCGAACATCTGCTCTCTGCAAAAGTCCTTCTGCACCTCCATCTCAAAACTCTGCTCTCTGCAACAATCATTCTGCAACCCAGTCTCCAACCTCTGCTCTCTGTAACAGTCCTTCTACACCTCAGTCTCCAAACTCTGCTCTCTATAATATCCTTCTGCACACCAGTCTCCAAACTGAGATATCTGTAACAGTCCTTCTGCACCCCAGTCTCCAACCTCTGCTCCCTGAAAGAAAACTTCTGCACCCCATTCTCCAAGTTCTGCTCTCTGAAAGAGTCCTTCTGCACCACACTCTAGAACATCTGCTCTCTGCAACAGTCCTTCTGCGGCTAAGTCTGAAAACTCTGCTCTCTGCAACAATCATTCTGCAACCAAGTATCCAACCTCTGCTCTCTGTAACAGTCCTTCTGCACCTCAGTCTCCAAACTCTGCTCTCTATAATATCCTTCTGCACACCAGTCTACAAACTGTGCTATCTGTAACAGTCCTTCTGAAACCTAGTCTCCAACCTCTACTCTCTGCAACATTTTTCTGCACCCCAGTCTCCAACCTGTGCTCTCTGTAACTGTCCTTCTGCACCCCAGTCTCCAACATTTACTCTCTCTAAGTATCATTCTCCACCATAGTCTCCAACCTCTGCTCTCCTCAACGATCATTCCGCACCTCAGTCTCCAACCTCTGCTCTCTGCAACGATCATTCTGCACCCCAGTCTTCAACCACTGGTCTCTGTAACAGTACTTATGCAGCTCAGTCTCCAACCTATGCTCTCTGTAAGATACTTCTGCAAACTAGTCTACAACATCTGCTCTCTTCAATGATCCTTTAGAACCCCAGTCTACAACCTCTACTCCCTGTAATAGTCCTTCTGTACAGCAGTCTCCAAACTCTGCTCTCTGTAACGGTCCTGCTACACCCCAGTCTCCAACCTCTAGTTTCTGTATTAGTCTTTCTGCACCCCATTCTCCAAACTATGCTCACTGTAACAGTTCTTATGCACCTCAGTCTCCAAATCTGCACTCTGCAACAGTCCTCTGCACCCCAGTCTCCACCCTCTGCTCTCAGTAACCGTTCTTCTGCACCCCAATCTCCAAACTCTGCTCTCTGTAACACTCCTTCTGTACCGGAGTCTCCAACCTCTGCTCTCTGTAATGGTTCTTATGCACCCCAGTCTCCAACATATGCTTTCTCTATAAGTCCTTCTGCACCCCAGTCTTTATCCTCTGCTCTCTTTAACAGTCCTTCTGCACCTCAGTCTCTAACCTCTGCTCTCTGCCCAATTCCTATTGCACCCAGTCTCCAAACTGTGCTCTCTGTAACAGTACTTCTGCTTCCCAGTCTCCAACCTCTGCTCTCTGTAACACTCCTTCTGTACCGGAGTCTCCAACATCTGTTATCAGCAACAGTGCTTTTGCACCCCAGTCTCAAAACTCTGCTCTCTGTAACACTCCTTCTGTACCAGAGTCTCCAAACTCTACTCTCTGTAACGGTTCTTATGCACCCCAGTCTCCAACATCTGCTTTCACTATAAGTCCTTCTGCACCCCAGTCTTTAACCTCTGCTCTCTTTAACAGTCCTTCTGGACCTCATACTCAAACCTCTTCTTTTTGCCCAATTCCTATTTCACCCAGTCTCCAACCATTGCTCTCTGTAAAAGTCCTTGTGCACCCCAGTCTCTAACCTCTGCTCTCTTTCACGATGCTTCTACACCCCAGTCTCGAACCTTCTCTCTCTGCAACGATCCTTCTGCACCTCAGTCTCCAACCTCTGCTCTCTGCAATGATACTTCTGCACCCCAGTCTCAAACTTCTCCACTCTGTATCAGTCCTTCTGCACCTCAGTCTCCAACCTTCGATCTCTGACCAGTCCTTTTGCACTCCAATTTCCAACCTCTGCTCTCTGCAACAGTCCTTATATACCCAGGTCTCAAAACTCTGCTCTCTGCAGCAGTTTTTCTTCACCCCACTAGCCAAACTCTGCTCTCTGTAACAGGCCTTCTTCACCCCAGTCTCTAACCTTTGCTCTCTGTAAGAGTCCTTTTGCACCCCAGTCTCCAAACTCTGCTCTCTGACACAATCCTTCTAAACCACAGTCTGCAAGGTCTACTCTCTGCAACTGTCCTTCTGAACCCGCGTCTCCAATCTCTGCTCTCTATAACAGGCCTTCTGCACCCCAGTCTCCAACCTCTACTCTCTGTTACAGTCATTCTGCATCTCCGTCTCCAACCTCATCTCTACAACAGTCCTTCTGCACTGGTCCCTGCAAGAGTCCTTCTTCAACTCAGTTCCCAAACTCTGATCTCTGCAATGGTACTTTTTAAACCCTGTCTCCAACCTCTGCTCTCTGTAACAATCCTACTGCACCCCAGTCTCCGACATTTGCTCTCTGCAATGATCCATCTGCACCCCAGTCTCCGACAACTGCTCTCTGCAACAATCCTTCTGCACCTCAGTAAGAAAACTCTGCTCTCGGCAATGATCCTTGTGCATCCCAGTCTCCGAACTCTGCTCTCTGTCACGGTCCATCTGCACCCCACTCTCCAACCTCTGCTCTCTGTAAAAATCCTTCTGCACCCCAGTCTTCAACCTCTGTCTCTGCAACAATCCTTTTACACCCCAGTCTCCAAACTCTGCTCTTTGAAAAAGTCCTTCTGCACCCCAGTCTCCAACATCTGCTCTCTGCAACAGTCCTTATGCACCTCAGTCTGAAAACTCTGCTCTCTGCAAAGATCCTTCGGCACCCCAGTCTCCAAACTCTGCACTCTGAAACAGTCCTTCTCTATTCCAGTCTCCAACCTCTGCTCTCTGTAACAGTCCTCGTGTAGTGCAGTCTCCAAAATCTGCTCTCTGTAACGATCCTTCTACACCCCAGTCTCCAACCTCTGCTTTCTGTATCAGTCCTTCTGCACCCCAGACTCCAACTTCTGCTCTCTGTAACAGTCCTTCTTAACCTCAGTCTCCAAACACTGCTCTCTATCACAATCCTCCTGCACCAAAGTCTCAAATATCTACTCCCTGCAACATTCCTTCTGCACCTCAGTCTCTAACCTCTACTCTCTGTAACAATCCTTCTGCACTTCAGTCTCCAACATTTCCTCTTTGTATAATTTTTCTGCAACCCAGTCTCTGAACTCTGCCCTCGGTAACAGTCCTTCTGCACCTCTTCTCCAAACTATGTTCTCTGTAACAGTCCTTTTGCACCTCAGTCTCAATACTCTTCTCTCTATAACAATCCTTCTGCACCCCAGTCTCAATCCTCTGCTCTCTGCAAAAGTCCTTCTCCACCCCAGTCTCCAAACTCTGCTCTTTGTATCAGTCCTCCTGTAGTGCAGTCTCCAAAATCTGCTTTCTGTAACGATCCTTCTTCACCCCAGTCTCCAACCTCTGCTCTCTGTAACAGTCCTATTGTACCTCAGTCTCCAAACTCTGCTCTCCGTAATATCCTTCTGAAATGCTGTCTCCAAAATATGCTCTCTGTAACGGTCCTTCTGCACCCCAGTCTCCAACCTCTACTCTCTGTAAAAGGCCTTTTGTACCCCATTCTCCAAACTCTGCTCTCTGTAACAGTGCTTCTGCACCTCAGTCTAAAAACTTTGCTCTCTGCAACAATCCTTCTGCTCCCCAGTCTCCAACATCTGCTCTCTGCAACAGTCATTCTGTACCAAATCTCCAACCTCTGCCTATTTAACAGTCCTACTGTAACGCAGTCTCCAAACTCTGCTCTCTGCAACAGTCCTTCTGCAACCCAATCTCCAACCTGTGCTCTCCGCAACAGTCCTTCTACACCCCAGTGTCCAGCCTCTGCTCTCTGCAACAGTCCCTCTCAAACCAAGTCTCCAAACTCTGCTCTCTGTAACAATCATTCTGCACCTCAGTCTTCAACCTCTGCTCTCTGCAACGGTCCTTCTACACCACAGTCTCCAAAAACTACTCTCTGTAAATGCACTTCTGAACCCCTTCTCCAAACTCTGCTCTCCGTAATAGGCCTACTGCACCGCAGTCTCCAACCTCTGTTCTTTATAACTATCCTTCTGCACCCCAGTCTCCAAACTCTGCTCTTTGCAACAGTATTTCAGCACCCCAGTCTCCTAGATGTGCTCTCTGCAAAATACCTTTTGCACCTCAGTTTGAAAACTCTGTTCTCTACAACGATCTTTCTGCACCCCAATCTCGAACCTGTGTTCTCTTTAACAGTCCTGAAGCACATCGGTCTACAACTCTGCTCTCTGTAAGATCCTTGTGCAACTTTGTCTAAAAACTCGGCTCTCTGTAGGAGTTCTTCTGCACTCCAGTCTCCAACCTCTGCTCTTTGCAACGATCTTTCTGCACCTCAGTCTCAAAACTCTGCTCTCTGTAACAGTCCTTCTGTACCCCAGTCTCGAACCTCTGCTGTCTGCAACTATCTTTCTGCACACCAGTTTCTAACGTCTGCTCTATCCAACAGTCCTTCTGCACCCCAGTCTCCAAACTCTGCTCTCTGCAAAAATCCCTCTGTACCCCAGTATCCAACATCTGCTCTATGCAACAGTCCTTCTTCACCCCTATCTCCAACCTCTGCTCTCTGCAACAGTTCTTCTGCACCTCAGTCTGAAAACGCAGTTCTCTGCAATGATCTTCTGCACCCCAGTCTCTAAACTCTGCTCTCTGTAATAGTCCTTTTGCACCTCAGTCTCGAAACTCTGCTTTCTGGAAGATCCTTCTGTAAACCTGTCTCCAAACACTGCTCTATGTAACAGTCCCTCTGCACCCCAGTCTCCAAACTCTGCTCTCTGCAACAGTCCTTCTAAACCCCAGTGTCCGACCTCTGCTTTCTGCAAAAGTCCTTCTGCACCCCAGTCTCCAACCTCTGCTCTCTGTAACAATCCCTCTGCACCCCAGTCTCCAAACTCTGCTCTCTACAACAATCGTTTGAACCCCAGTTTTAAACCTCTGCTCTCTGTAAAAGTACTTCTGATCCCCAGTCTACAACATCTCCTCCCTGCAACAGTCTTTCTGCACCTCAGTCTGACAACTCTGCTCTCTGAAACGATCCTTGTGCACCCCAGTCTCCAAACTCTGCTTTCTCTAACAGTCTTTATGCACCTCAGTCTCCAACCTCTGCTCTCTGCAACAGTCCTTCTGTACCTCAGTCTGAAAATTCTGTGCTCTGAAACTATCCTTTTGCACCCCAGTCTCCAAACTCTGCTCTCTGCAACAGTCCTTCTGCACGCAAGTCTCCAATAACTGCTCTCTGCAACAGTCCTTCTGCACCTCAGTCTCAAAATTCTGTGCTCTACAATGATCCTTCTGCTCCTCAGTCTTCAAACTCTGCTCTCTGTAACAGTCCTTCTGCAACTCAGTCTTCAACAACTGCTCTCGGCAACAGTCCTTCTGCACCCCAGTCTCCAAACTCTGCTCTCTAGAACAGTCCTTTTATACACCAGTCTCCATAATCTACACTCTTCAACAATCCTTCTACACCCCAGTCTCCAAACTTTCCTCTCTGTAAGATCATTCTGGTTTCCAGTCTCCAAACTCTGCTCCCAGAATCAGTTTTTCTGCACCCAAGTTTCCAAAAACTGCTCTCTGTAACAGTTTTTCTACACCTCAGTCTTCAAAAACTTCTCTCTGCAACAGTTATTCTGCACCCCAGTTTCAAACCTCTACTCTCTGTAACAGTCCTTCTGTTCCGCATTCTCCAAACTCTGCTCTCTGCAACTGTCCTTCTGCACCTCAGTCTCCAACCTCTGCTCTCTGCAAAAGTCCTTCTGCACCCCAGTCTCCAACGTCTGCTCTCTGCAACATTTCTTCTTCACCCCAGTCTCAAAACTGTGCTCTCTTTAACTGTCCTTCTGCACCCCACTCTCAAACCTCTGCTCTCTGTAATAGTCTCTCTGTACTGCAGTCTCCAACCTCTGCTCTCTGTAACTGTCCTCTTGCACCCCAGACTCCAAACTCTCCTTTCTGTATCAGTCTTTCTGCACTCAAGTCTTCAAACTCTGCTCTCTGTAACAGTCCTTATAAACGTCAGTCTTCAAATTCTTCTCTCTGCAGCCGTCCTTCTGTACCCCAATCTACAACTTCTGCTCTCTGAAACAGTCCATCTACACCCAAGTTTTCAACCTCTGCTCTTCAACAGTCCTTCTGTACCTCCGTCTCTAAACTCTGCTCTCTGCATTGGTCTTCTGGACCTCAGTCTCCAACCTCTACTCTTTGTAACAGTCCTTCTACACCTCAGTATCCAAACTCTTCTGTCTGGAAAATCCTTCTGCAACCCAATCACCAAACTCTGCTCTCTGTAACAGTCCTACTGCACCCCTTCTTTAAATTCTGCTCTCTGTAACAGGCCTTCTGAACCCCAGTCTACAACCTCTGCTCTCTGGAACGATCCTTCTGCACCCAAGTCTCCAACCTCTTCTCTCTGCAACAGTCTTTCTGCACCCCAGTCTCCAACATCAGCTGTCTGCAATAGTCCCTCAGTCTGAATACTCTGCTCTCTGCAATTATCCTTCTGCACCCCAGTCTCCAAACTCTGTTCTATGTAACACTCCTTCTGCACGTCAGTCTCCAAACTCTGCTCTCTGTAAGATCCTTCTACTACCCAGTCTCCAAACTCTGCTCCCTGTAACAGTCCTTATGCCCCCCAGTCTTTAACGTTTTCTCACTTTAACAGGCCTTCTGCACCCAAATATCCAACTTCTGCTCTGTGCAATGGTCCTTCTGCACCCCAGTCTCCAAAATCTGTTCTCCACAACAGTTCTTCTGTACTACAGTCTTCAACCTCTGTTCTCTGTAAGGTTCCTTCTTCACCCCAGTCTCCAACCTCTCCTTTCTCTATCAGTCCTTCTGCACTACATTCTCCAAACTCTGCTCTGTGTTACAGTCCTTCTGCACCTCACTCTGCAACCTCTTCTCTCTGCAACAGTCTTTCTGCACCCCAGTCTTCAACCTTGCTCTCTGCAACACTCCTTCTGCATCCCAGTCTCCAAAATCTGCTCTCTGCAACAGTACTTCTGTACTGCAGTCTCCAACCTCTGCTCACTGTAACGGTCCTTCTGCACCCCAGTCTCTAAACTCTGCTTTCTGTATCAGTTTTTCTGAACCAGAGTCTCCAGCCCCCGCGCTCTGCAACTTTCCTTCTGCACCTCAGACTTCAACCTCTGCTCTCTTTAAGATCCTTTTAAAACCCAGTCTCCAAACTCTGCTTTCTGCAATGGTCCTTCTGCACCCCAATCTCCAACCTCTGTTCTCTACAACAATTATTCTGCACCCAAGTCTCCAACCCCTACTCTTTTTAACGGTCCTTCTGCACCATAGTCTCCACACACTGCTTTCTGTATCAGTTCTTCTGCACCCCAATTTCCAACCTCTGCTCTCTTTAACAGTCCTTCTGCACCTCAGTCTCCAACCTCTGCTCTCTTCATCAGTGCTCTTGCAACCCAGTCTCTGACCTCTGCTCTCTCCAACAGTCCTTCTACACCCAAGTCTCCTACCTCTACTCTCTGCAATGATTCTTCTGCACCCCAGTCTCCAAAGTTTACTCTCTGCATAAGTCCTTCTGCACCACAGTCTGCAACATCTGGTCTGTATAAGATCCTTCTGCAACACAGTTTCCAAACTCTACTCTCTGTGACATTCCTTCTGCACCTCAGTCTCCAACCTCTGCTATCTGCAACAGACCTTCTGCACCTCAGTCTCCAAATTCTCCTCTCTGCAACAGTTTTTTTCACCCAAGTCTCCAACACCTGCTACCTGAACAGTCCTCCTTCATCCAAGTCTCTAACCTCTGCTCTGTGTAACAGTCCTTCTGCACACCAGTGGCCAACCTCTGATATCTGCAGTGATTCTTCTGCACCCAAGTCTCCAACATCTGCTCTCTGCAACAGTCCTTCTACGCCTCAGTCTGGAAACTCTGCTGTCTGCAATGATCCTTCTGCACCCCAGTCTCCAACCTCTGCTCTTATTAACAGTCTTGCTGCACCTTGGCCTACAATAACTGCACCCCAGTCTCCAACCTCTGCTCTGTGCAACAGTTCGTCTGCACCCCAGTCTCCAAACTCTGCTCTCTGAAAGATCCTTCTGCAACCCAGTCTCCAAACTCTGATATCTGTCACAGTCCTTCTTCACCCCAGTCTCAAAACTCTGCTCTCTGTAACAGTCTTTCTGTACCGCAGTCTCTAACTTCTTCTCTATGTAAGATCTTTTTGCACCCCAGTATCCAAACTCTGCTCTCTGAAACATTCCTTGTCCACCCAAGTCTCTAACCTCTGCTCTCTGCAACAGTCCTTCTGCACCCCAGTTTCCAACCTGTTCTTTCTGTATCAGTCCTTCTGCACCACAGTCTCCAAATTCTGCTCTCTGTAATAGTTTCTCTGCACCTCAGTCTCCAAACTCTGCTTTATATAAGATCCTTCTGCAACCCAGTATCCAAACTCTGGCCTCTGTAACAATCCTCTTGCTCCCCAGTCTCCAAACTCTGCTCTCTGTAACAGGCCTTCTGCACCCAAGTCTCCAACCTCTGCTCTCTTTAACAGTTCTTCGGCACCCCAGTCTCCACACTCTGCTCTCTGCAACGATCCTTCTGCACTCAAGTCTCCAAACTGTTCTCTGCAACAGTCCTCCTTCACCCCAGTGTCCAAACTCTTCTCTCTGTAAGATCCTTCTGCACCCCAGTTTCCAAACTCTTCCCTCTGTAACATTCCTTCTGCACCCCAGTCTCAAACCTCTGCTTTCTGTATCAGTCCTTCTGCAATCAAGTTTCCAACCTCTGCTCTCTGTAACAGTCCTTCTGCAACTCAGTCTCCACATTCTGCTCTCTGAAACAGTCCTTTTGCACCTCAGTCTCCAAACTCTGCTCTCTGCAAAGGTCTATCTGCACCCCAGTTTCCAAACTCTTCTCTCTGTAAGATACTTCTGAACCTCAGTTTCCAAACTCTTCTCTCTGTAACATTCCTTCTGCACACCAGTCTCAAAACTCTGCTCTCTGAAATGGTCCCTTTGCACCCCAGTCTTCAACCTCTGTTCTCTACAACAGTTCTTCTGTAAAAGAGCCTTCAACCTTTATTCTCTGTAAGGGTCCTTCTCCACCCCAGTCTCCAACCTCTGCTTTCTGTATCTGTCCTTCTGCAACACAGTCTTCAAACTCTGCTCTCTGAAAAAGTCCTTCTGCAAATCAGTCTGCAAAATCTGCTCTCTGCAACAGTCCTTCTGCACCCCAGTCTTCAACCTTGATCTCTGCAACAGTCCTTCTGCACACCAGTCTCCAAAATCTGCTCTCTTCTACACTCCTTCTCCACCCCAGTCTCCAACCTCTGCTCTTTGTAACAGTCCTTCTGTACTGCAGTCTCCAAACTCTGCTCTCTGTAACGATCCTTCTGCTCCCCAGTCTACAAACCCTTCTTTCTGTATCAGTTTTTCTAAACCCCAGTCTCCAACCTCTGCTCTCTGAAGGTTTCCTACTGCACCTAAGACTCCAACCTCTGCTCTCCTCAACAGTCTTTCTGCGCCCCAATCTCAAACCTCTGCTCTCTGCAACAGTCCTTCTGCACCTGAGGGTCCAACCTCTGCTCTCTGTAAGATCTTTCTGAAACCCAGTCTCCAATCTCTGCTTTCTACAATGGTCCTTCTGCACCCGAGTCTCCAAAATCTGTTCTCTACAACACTTATTCTGCACCCCATACTCCAACCTCTTCTCTCTGTATCAGTACTTCTACACCCCACTCTCAAAACTCTGCTATCTGTAACAGTCCTTCTGTACTGTAGTCTCAAACCTCTGCTTTCTGTAATGGTCTTTCAGCAACCCAGTCTCCAAACTCTGCATTCTGTATCAGTCCTTCTGCACCTCAGACTCCAAACTCTGTTCTCTGCAACAATCCTGCTGTACCCCAATCTCCAACCTCTGCTCTCTGCAACAGTCCTTCTTCACCTCAGTTTCCAACATCTGCTCTTAGTAAGATCCTTTTGCAACACAGTCTCTAACCTCTGCTCTCTGCATTGGTCCTTCTACACCCCAGTCTCCAACCTCTGCTCTCTGTAACAGTCCTTCTCCACTTCAGTCTCCAAACTCTGCTCTCTGCAACAGTCCTGTGGCACCTTAATCTCCAAATGCTACTCTCTGCAACAGTCTTTCTCCACCCCAGTTTGCAACATCTGTTCTCTACAGCAGTCCTTCTGAACCCCAGTCTCCAATCTCTGCTTTCTGTATCAGTACTTCTGCACTCAAGTCTCTAACCACTGCTATCAGCAACAGTTTTTCTCCACCCCAATCTCTAACATCTTCTCTCCGCAACAGTTCTTCTGCACCCCAGTCTCCAACCCCTACTCTGTGCAACAGTCCTTCTGCACCCCAGTATTCAACCTCCTCTATGCAACAGTCTTCTGCACCCCAGTCTCCAACCTCTGCTCTCTGTAACAGTCCTACTGCACCTCAGTCTCCAAACTCTGCTTTATATAAGATCCTTCTGCAACCCAGTATCCAAACTCTGGCCTCTGTAACAATCCTCTTGCTCCCCAGTCTCCAAACTCTGCTCTCTGTAACAGTCCTTCTGCACCTCACTTTGCAACCTCTGCTCTCTGCAACAGTCCATCTGCACCCCAGTCTTCAACCTCTGCTCTCTGCAAAAGTCCTTCCTCACCCCAGTCTCTGAAATCTGCTCTTTGAAACAGTACTTTTCCACCGATGTCTCCAAATTCTGTTCTCTGTAACAGTCCTGCACCTCAGACTCCAACCTCATGTCTCTGCAACAGTCCTTCTTCGACCCAATCTCGAACCTCTGCTCTCTGCAACAGTCCTTCTGGACCTCAGTGTTTAAACTCTGCTCTCTGTAAGATGCTTCTGAAACCCAGTCTACAACCTATGCTTTCTGCAATGGTCGTTCATCACCAAACTCTCCAAACTCTGTTCTCTAAAACATTTATTCTGTATCCCAGTCTCCAACCTCTACTCTCTGTAACAGTCCTTCTGTACCGCAGTCTCCAACCTTTGTTCTCTGAAAGGGTCCTTGTGCACCCCATCTCCAACCTTAGCTTTCTGTATTAATCCTTCTGCAACCCAGTCTTCAAACTCTGCTTTCTGTATCCAGTGTTCTGCACGCCAGGCTTCAACGTCTGCTCTCTGTAACAGTCCTTCTGCACCCCACTGTCCAACCTCTGTTCTCTAGAACAGTCCTTCTATACCCCAGTCTCCATAATCTACTCTGTTCAACGATCTTTCTGTAAACCAGTCTCCAACGTCTGCTCTCTACAAAATTCTTTCTGCACCCCAGTATCCAGACTTTCCTCTCTGTAACGTTCCTTCTGCACCCCACTATTCAAGTTTGCTCTCTGCAATGGTCTCTCTGAAGCCCAGTCTCAAACCTTGTTCTCTACAACAGTTCTTCTGTACTGCAGTCTTCAAACTCTGTTCTCCATAAGGGTCCTTCTGCACCCCAGTCTCCAAAATCTGCTTTCTGTATCAGTCTTTCTTCACCACAGTCTCCAAACTCTGCTCTCTGTAAAAGTCCTTCTGCACCTAACTCTGCAACTTCTTCTCTCTGCAACAGTCCTTCCTCACCCCAGTCTCCAAAATATGCTCTCTGTAACAATCCTTTTCCACCGCAGTCTCCAACCTCTGCTCTCTGTAATGGTCCTTCTGCACCCCCTTCTCCAAACTCTGCTTTCTTTATCAGTCCTTTTGTACCCCAGTATCTAAACTCTGCTCTCTGTAACAGTCCTTCTGCACCTCAGACTCCAACCTCTTTACTCTGCAACAGTACTTCTGCGCCCCAGTCTCCAACCTCTGCTCTCTGCAACAGTCCTTCTGCACCTCAGTGTCCGAACTCTGCTCTCAGTAACAACCTTCTGAATCCCAGTCTTCAACCTCTGCTTTCTGCAATGGTCCTTCTGCACCCCAGTCTCCAACCTCTACTCTCTGTAAGAGTTCTTCTGTACCGCAGTCTCCAACCTCTGTTCGACATAAGGGTCCTTGTGTACCACATCTTCAACCTCTGCTTTCTGTATCAGTCCTTCTGCAACCCAGTCTTCAAACTCTGCTTTCTGTATCCAGTGTTCTGCACGCCAGGCTTCAACGTCTGCTCTCTGTAACAGTCCTTCTTCACCCTACTCTCTAACCTCTGTTCTCTAGAACAGTCCTTCTATACCCCAGTCTCAATAATCTACTTTGTGCAACGATCTTTCTGCACCCCAGTCTCCAACGTCTGCTCTGCAAAAATTCTTCTGCATCCCAGTCTCCAACTTTACTCTCTGTAACATTCCTTCTGCACCCAAGTCTCCAAGTTTGCTCTCTGCAATGGTCTCTCTGCAGCCCAGTCTCCATCCTTGTTCTCTACAACAGTTCTTATGTACCGCAGTCTTCAAACTCTGTTCTCCATAAGAGTCCTTCTGCACCCCAGTCTACAACCTGTGCTTTCTGTATCACTCTTTCTTCACAAAAATCTCCAAACTCTGCTCTCTGTAACAGTCTTTCTGCACCTCACTCTGCAACCTCTGCTCTTCTCAACAGTCCTTCTGCAACCCAGTCGTCAACCTCTTCTCTCTGCAACAGTATTTCCTCACCCCAGCCTCCAAAATATGCTCTCTGTAACAGTCCTTTTCCACCGCAGTCTCCAACCTCTGCTCTCTGTAACAGTCCTTCTGTACTGCAGTCTCCAACGTCTGCTCTCTGTAATGGTCCTTCTGCACCCCAGTCTTTAAACTCTGCTTTCTTTTTCAGTCCTTCGGCACCCCCGTCTCTAAACTCTGCTCTCTGTAACAGTCCTTCTGCACCTCAGACTCCAACCTCTGCTCTTTGCAACAGTCCTTCTGCACCTCAGTGTCCGAAATCTGCTCTCTGTAAAAACCTTCTGAAATGCAGTCTCCAACCTCTGCTTTCTGCAATGTTCCTTCTGAACTTCAGTCTCCAACCTCTGCTCTCTGTAAAAGTCCTTCTGTACCGCAGTTTCAAACCTCTATTCTCTTTAAAGGTCCTACTGCTCCCCAGTCTCCAACCTCTGCTTTCTTTATCAGTCCTACTGCCACACATTCTTCAAACTCTGCTCTCTGTAAGAGTTCTTCTGCATCTCAGTCTGTAATCTCTGCTCTCTGCAATAGTCCTTCAGCACCCCAGTCTGCAATCTCTGCTCTCTAACACAGTCCTTCTGAACCCCAGTCTCCAATACCTACTCTCTGAAACAGTTCTTTTCCACCCCAGGCTCCAACCTCTGCTCTCGGAAACAGTCCTTCTGGACGCCAATCTCCAACCTCTACTCTGTGCAACAGTCCTTCTACACCCCAGTCTCCCATCTCTGCTCTCTGTAACAAGCCTTCTGCACCTCAGTCTAACACTTCTGCTCTCTTTAACAGTCCTTATGCACCTCAGTCTGAAAATTCTGCTCTTTGCAACGATCTTTCTAAACCACAAACTCCAACCTCTTCTCTCTGCAACGATCCTTCTTCACCCAAGTCTCCTAACTCTGCTCTCTGCAACAGTGCTTCTGTACCCCAGTCCCCAACCTCAGCTCTCTGAAAGATCCTTCTGCACCCAAGTCTCCAAACTCTACTCTCTCTAACAATTTTTCTGCACATCAGTCTCCAACCTCTGCTCTCAGCAACGGTCCTTATGCACCCCAGTCTCCAACTTCTGTTCTCTGCAACAGCCCTTCTGTACCACAGTCTTCAAAATCTGCTCTCTGTAACAGTCCTTCTGTACTGCAGTCTCATACCTCTGCTCTCCGTAACGGTCCTTCTTGACCTCCGTCTCCCACCTGTGCTTTCGGTATCAGTCCTTCTGCACCGCAGTCTCCAAGCTCTGCTCTCTGTAACTTTCCTTCTGCACCTCAGTCTCCAACCTCTGCTCTCTGTATCAGTCCTTCTGCACCCCAGTCTCAAAATTCTGTTCTCTGAAACAGTCTTTCTGCACCTCAGTCTTCAACAATTGCTCTCTGCAACAGTCCTTCTGCACCCCAGTTTTTAACCTCTGCTCTCTGTATCAGTCCTTCTGCACCTCAGTCTCCAACCTCTGCTCTCTGTATCAGTCCTTCTGCAACACAGTCTCTAAACTCTGCTCTCTGGAACTGTCCTTCTATACCCCAGTCTCCATAATCTGTTCTCTGCAACGATACTTCTGCACCCCAGTCTCCAACGTCTATTTTGCAACAGTTTTTCTGCAACCCAGTCTTCAAATTCTACTCTCTATAAGGTCATTCTGTACCCCAGTTTCCAACATCTGTTCTCTGTAACATTCCTTCTGCACCCCTGTCTCCAACTTCTGCTCTCTGCAATGATCCCTCTGCACCCCAGTCTCCAACCTTGTTCTAAAAAACACTTCTTCATTACCGCAGTCTTCAACCCTTGTTCTCTGTAAGTGTCCTTCTTCACCCCAGTCTCCAACCTCTGCTTTCTATATCAGTTTTTCTGCACCACAGTCTCCAAACTCTGTTCTCTGTAACAGTCCTTTTGCACCTCACTCTGCAATCTCTGCTCTCTGCAACAGTTATTCTACACCCCAGTCTCCAACATCTGCTCTTTGTAACAGTCCTTCTGTACTGCAGTCACCAACCTGTGCTCTCTGCAATGGTCCCTGTGCACCCGTCTCCAACCTTGATCTCAACAATAGTTCTTCTGTACCGCAGTCTTCAAACTCTATTCTTTGTAAGGGTCCTTCTCCAACCTAGTTTCTAACCTCTGCTCTCTGTAACAGTCCTTCTGCACCTGAGTCTCCAAACTCTGAGTTATGTATCAGATATTCTGCACCCCATTATCCAAACTCTGCTCTCTTTAGCAATCATTCAGCACCCCAGATTCCAACTTCTGGTTTTGGCAACAGTCCTTCTACACCCCAGTCTCCAAACTCTGATATCTGAAACAGTCCTTCATCACCCCAGTCTCCAAACTCTGCTCTCTGTAATAATCTTTCTGTGCCTCAGTCTCCAACAGCTACTCTCTGTAACAGTCCCTCTTCACCTCACTCTCCAACAACAGCTCTCTGTAAGTACCTTCTGCAATGGAGACTCCAAACTCTGCCCTCTGTAAGAGTCCTTCGGCACGCCTTCTCCCAACTGTCCTCTCCATAACAAGCCTTCTGCACCCCAGTTTCTAAACTCTGTTCCATATAAAAATCCTTCTTCACCCCAGTCTCCCAAATCTGCTCTCTGTAACAGTCCTGCTGCACCTCGGTCTACAATCTCTGCTCTCTGTAAGATCCTTCTGCAACCTTGTCTAAAAACTCTGCTCTCTGTAACAGTCCTTCTGCACCTCAGTCTCAAAACTCTGTTCTTTGCAACACTCCTTCTGCACTCCAGTCGCCACCCTCTACTCTCTGTAACAGTCCTTCTGTACCACAGTCTTCAAACGCTTCCCTCTGTAACGGTACTTCTGCAACACAGTCTTCAACTTCTGCTTTCTGTATCAGTCCTTCTGCACCCCAGTCTACAACCTCTGGTCTCTGTAACAGTCTTTCTGCAACTCATATCCAAACTCTGCTCTCTGCAGCGAACCTTCTGGACCCTAGTCTCCAACATCTGCTCTCTGCAACAGTTCTTCTGTACCTCAGTCAAAAAACTCTGCTCTCTGCAATAATCCATCTGACCCCCAGTCTCCAACCTCTACTCTCTTTAACAGTCCTTCTGTACCTCAGTCTCCAATCTCTGCTCTATGCAACAGTCCTTCTGCACCCAAGTCTCCAACATCTGCTCTCTGAAACAGTCCTTTGATACCCCAGTCTTCAAACTCTGCTCTCTGCAACACTCCTTCTACACCCCAAACTCCATACTCTGCTCGCCCCAAAATCCTTCTGCACTCCAGTCTCCAAACTCTGCTCTCTGCAACAGTCCTTCTACACTCCAGTCTCCATTCTCTGCTTGCCCCAACGATACTTCTGCACCCAAGTCTCCAACATCTGTTCTCTACATCAGTATTTCTGAACCCCAGTCTCAAACCTCTGCTCTCTGTAACAGTCTTTCTGTACCACAGTCTGCAACCTCTGTTCTCCGTTAGGGTCCTTATGCACCCCAGTACCCAACATCTGCTTTCTGTATTAGTCGTTTTGCATCACAGTCTCCAAACTCTGCCCTCTGTAACAGTCCTTCTGCAACTCAGTCTGCAATGTCTGCTCTCTGCAATAGTCCATCTGCAACACAGTCTCCATCCTCTGCTCTCTGCAACAGTCCTTTTGCACCCCAGTCTCCAACATCTGCTCTCTGCAACAGTCATTCTCTACCCCAATCTTCAAACTCTGCTCTCTTTAATAGTCCTTCTTTACTGCATTTCCCAACTTCTGCTCTCTGTAAGGGTACTTCTGCGCCTGAGTCTCCAACCTCTGCTTTCTGTATCAGTCATTCGAAACCCCAGTCTCCAACCTGTGTTCTGTGTAACTGTCCTTCTGCACCTTAGTCTCCAACCTCTACTCTATGCAACAGTCCTTCTACATCCAAGTGTAGAACCTCTGCTCTCTGCCACAGTCCTTCTGCACCCCAGTCTCCATCCTCTATTCTCTGCTACAGTCCTTTTGCACCCCAGTCTCCAACATCTGCTCTCTGCAAAAGTCATTATCCACCCCAGTCTCCAACCTCTGCTCTCTGTAACAGTCCATCTGTACTGCATTCTCCAAACTCTGCTCTGGGTAAGGGTACTTCTGCACCTGATACTCCAACCTCTGCTTTCTGTGTCACTCCTTCTGCAACCCAGTCTCCAAACTGTGCTCTGTGTAACTGCACTTCTGCACCTTAGTCTTCAACCTCTGCTCTCTGCAACGATTCTTCTGCACCCCAATTTAAAACCTCTGGTAGCTGAAACAGTCCTTTTGAATCCAAGTCTCCAACATCTGCCTCCTGCAACAGTGTTTCTGTACCTCAGTCTGAAAACTCTGCTCTCTGCAATAATCCATGTGCACCCCAGTCTCCAACTTCTGCTCTCTGTAACAGTCCTTCTGTACCTCAGTCTCCAATCACTGCTCTCTAAAACAGTCCTTCTGCACCCATGTCTCCAACATCTGCTCTCTGCAAAAGTCCTTCTACACCCTAGTCTTTATACTCTGCTCGCCTTAACGATCCTTCTGCACCCCAGGCTCAAACACCTGTTTCCTACATCAGTCCTTCTGCAACTCAGTCTGCAACCTCTGGTCTCCGCAACAGTCCTTCTAAACCCCACTCTCTATCTTCTGCTCTCTGCAGCAGTCTTTTTGCACCCCAGTCTCCAACATGTACTCTCTTCATCAGTCATTCTCCACTCCAGTCTCCAATCTCTGCTCTCTGTAACAGTTTTTCTGTACTGTATTCTCCAACCTCTGCTCTCTCTAAGGGTACTTCTGCACCAGAGTCTCGAACCTCTGCTTTCTGTGTCAGTCCTTCTGCACCCCAATCTCCAACCTCTGCTCTGTGTAACTGTACTTCTGCACCTTAGTCTCCAGTCTGCTCTCTGCTACAGTCCTTCTGGACCCCAATCTCCAACGTCTACTCTCTGCAACAGTCCTTCTACATCCCAGTCTAAAACCTCTGCTCTCTGCAACAGTCCTACTGCACCTCAGTCTCCAACCTCTGCTCATGCAACTGTCCTTCTGCACCTCAGTCTCCCACCTCCACCCTCTGTAACAGTTCTTCTGCACTTCAGTCTCCAACCTCTGCTCTCTGTTAGATCCTTCTGCAACCCAGTCTCCAAACTCTGCTTTCTGTAACAGTCCTTCATTACCCCAGTCTCCAAACTCTGCTCTCTGTAACAGACCTTCTGCACCCAAGTCTCCAAATACTTCTCTCTACAATATTCCTTCTGCACACCAGTCTCCAACCTGTGCTTTCTGCAATGATCCTTCTGCACCCCAGTCTCATACCTGTGCTCTCTGCAGAGATCCTTCTGCACACCAGTCTCCAAACTCTGCTCTCTGTAACACTCCTTCTGTACCTCAGTCTCCAATCACTGCTCTATGCAACAGTCCTTCTGCACCCAAGTCTCAAACATCTGCTCTCTGCAAAAGTCCTTCTACACCCTAGTCTCCATACTCTGCTAGCCTAAACTATCCTTCTGCACCCCAGGATCCAACATCTGTTCTGTACATCAGTCCTTCTGCAACTCAGTCTGCAACTTTTGGTCTCTACAACAGTCCTTCTTCACCCCACTCTCCATCTTCTGCTCTCTGCAGCAGTCCTTTTGCACCCCAGTCTCCAACATCTGCTCTCTTCATCAGTCATTCTCCACCCCAGTCTCCAATCTCTGCTCTCTGTAACAGTTCTTCTGTACTGCATTCTCCAACCTCTGCTCTCTCTGAGGGCACTTCTGCACCTGAGTCTCGAACCTCTGCTTTCTGTATCAGTCCTTCTGCACCCCAATCTCCAAACTCTGCTCTGTGTAACTGTACTTCTGCACCTTAGTCTTCAAGTCTGCTCCCTGCTACAGTCCTTCTGGACCCCAATCTCCAACGTCTACTCTCTGCACCAGTCCTTCTACATCCCAGTCTAGAACCTCTGCTCTCTGAAACCGTCCTTCTGCACCTCAGTCTCCAACCTCTGCTCTCTGCAACTGTCCTTCTGCACCTCAGTCTCCAACCTAAACTCTCTGTAACAGTGCTTCTGCACTTCTGTCTCCAACCTCTGCTCTCTGTAAGATTTTACTGCAACTTAGTCTCCAAACTCTGCTCTCTGTAACAGTCCTTCATTACCCCAGTCTCCAAACTCTGCTCTCTGCAACAATGCTTCTGCACCCCAGTCTCATACCTGTGCTCGCTATAACAGTCCTTGTGTAACCCAGTCTACAACATCTGCTTTCTGCAACAGTTTTTCTGTACCTCAGTCTGAAATCTCTTCTCTCTGCAATAATCCTTCTGCACGCAGTCCTTCTGTTCCTCAGTCTCAAAACTCTGCTCTCTGTAAGACCCTTCGGAAACCCAGTATTCAAACTCTGATGTCTGTAACAGTCTTTCTGCACCCAGTCTCTAAACTCTGCTCTCTGTAACAGGCCTTCTGTATCTCATCTCCAAACTCTTCTCTCTGTACGAGGCCTTCAGAACTCCAGTCTCCAACTTCTACTCTCTGCAACGATATTCTGCACCCCATTCTCCAACCTCTGCTCTCTACAACAGTCTTTTTGCACCCCAGTCTCCAATATATGCTCTCTGAAAGATCTTTCTGCATACCAGTCTCCAACCTCTGCTGGCTGTAACTGTCCTTCTGTAACGGATTCTCCAAACATTGCCCTCTGTAACGGTCCTTCTGCACCCCAGTCTCCAACATCTGCTTTATCTATCAGTCCTTCTGCACCCCAGTCTCCAAACTTTGCTCAATGTAACAGTCTTTCTGCACCTCAGTCTCCAACCTCTGCTTTCTGAAACAGTCCTTCTGCACCCAAGTCTCCAAATTCTGCTCTCTGAAACAGTCCTTCGACACCCTAGTCTTCAACATCTGCTCTCTGCAACAGTCCTTCTAAAGCCCAGTCTCCATACTCTGCTCGCCCCAACGATCCTTCTGCACCCCATTCTTCAAACTCTGCTCTCCGCAACAGTCCTTCTACACTCCAGTCTCAATTCTGTGCTCGCCCCAACGATACTTCTGCACCCCAGTCTCCAACATATTTTCTCTACATCAGTTCTTCTGCACCCCAGTCTCCAACCTCTGCTCTCTGTAACAGTCCTTCTGTACCGCATCTGCAACCTCTGTTCTCTGTTAGGGTCCTTATGCACCCCAGTACCCAACATCTGTGTTCTGTATCAGTCGTTTTTCACCACAGTCTCCAAAATCTGCCATCTGTAACAGTTCTTATGAAACTCACTCTCCAACATCTGCTCTCTGCAACAGTCATTCTCCACCCCAGTCTCCAAACTCTGCTCTCTGTAATAGTACTTGTGTACTGCATTTTCAAACTTCTGCTCTCTGTAAGGGTACTTCTGCACCCGAGTCTCCAACCTCTGCTTTCTGTATCAGTCCTTCTGAACCCCAGTCTCCAACCTGTGCTCTGTGTAACTGTCCTTCTGCACCTTAGTCTGCAACCTCTACTCTCTGCAACAGTCCTTCTACATCCCAGTGTAAAATCTCTGCTCTCTGCAACAGTCCTTCTGCACCCCAGTCTCCATCCTCTACTCTTTTCTACACTTCTTTTGCACCCCAGTCTCCAAAATCTGCTCTCTGCAACAGTCATTCTCCACCCCAGTCTCCAACTTCTGCTCTCTTTAACAGTCCATTTGTACTGCATTCTCCAAGCTCTGCTCTCAGTAAGGGTACGTCTGCACCCGAGTCTCCAACCTCTGCTTTCTGTGTCAGTCCTTCTGCACCCCAGTCTCCAATCTGTGCTCTGTGTAACTGTCCTTCTGCACATCAGTCTCCCACCTCCACCCTCTGTAACAGTTCTTCTGCACTTCAGTCTCCAACCTCTGCTCTCTGTTAGATCCTTCTGCAACCCAGTCTCCAAACTCTGCTTTCTGTAACAGTCCTTCATTACCCCAGTCTCCAAACTCTGCTCTCTGTAACAGACCTTCTGCACCAAAGTCTCCAAATACTTCTCTCTACATCATTCCTTCTGCACACCAGTCTCCAACCTGTGCTTTCTGAAACGATCTTTCTGCATTCCAGTCTCATACCTGTGCTCTCTGCAGAGATCCTTCTTCACACCAGTCTCCAAACTCTGCTCTCTGCAACAGTCCTTGTGGACCCCAGTCTCCAACATCTTCTCTCTGCAAAAGTTCTTTTGTACCTCAGTCTGAAAACTCTGCTCTCTGCAATAATCCATCTGCAGCCCAGTCTCCAAACTCTGCTCTCTTTAACAGTCCTTCTGTACCTCAGTCTCCAATCTCTGCTCTATGAAACTGTCCATCTGCACAAAAGTCTCCATAATCTGCTCTCTAAAACAGTCCTTCTACACCCAGACTTTAACCTCTGCTCTCTTCAACAGTCCATCTACACCCCAGTCTCTATACTCTGCTCGCCCCAACGATTCTTCTGCACACCAGTGTCCAACGTCTGCTCTCTGCAACAGTCCTTCTGTAAATCAGTCTCCAACCTTATCTCTCTGTAAGACCCTTCTGAAACCCAGTCTGCAAACTCTGCTCTCTGTAACAGTCCTTCTGCACCCCAGTCTCCAATCTCGTCTTTCTTTAACAGGCCTTGTGCACACCAGTCTCCAAACTCTGCTCTCTGTAAGAGGACTTCTGCACCCTAGTCTCCAACCTCTACTCTCTGCAAGAATCCTTCTGGACCCCAGTCTCCAACATCTGCTCTCTACAACAGTCCTTCTTCCCCCAGTCTCCAACCTCTGGTCTCTGGAAGATCTTTCTGCACACCAGTCTCTAAATGTTGCTCGCTGTAACAGTACTTATGCAACCCACACTCTGCTCTCCTTAACAGGCCTTCTGCACGCCAGTCTCAAACCTCTGCTCTCTGTAACACTCTTTTTGCACCTCAGTCTCCAACCTATGCTCTCTGCAACGATCCTTCTGCACCCTAGTCTCCAACGTCTCCTCTAAACAGTCCTTCTGCACCTCATTCTCCAAATTTTTCTCTCTGCAACAGTCCTTTTTGACCCAAGTCTCCAACCTCTACTCTCTGCAACAGTCCTTCTACACCCCAGCCTTAAAACTCTTCTCTGTGTAACAGTCCTTCTGCACTCCAGTCTCCAACCTCTGCTCTCTGTAACAATCCTTCTGCACCCCAGTCTCCAATCTCTGCTCTCCCTAACAGTCTTTCTGCACTATATACTCCAACCTCTGCTCTCTGTTACAGTCTTTCTATACCGCAGTCTCCAACCTCTGCTCTCTGTAACGGTCTCTCTGTAAGCCAATTTCCAAAATCTGCTTTCTGTAACAGTCCTTCTGCACCTCAGTCACCAAACTCTGCTCTCTGTAACATTCCTGCTGCACTTCAGTCTTTAAACTCTGCTATCTGTTACAGTCCTTCTGCACCTCAGTCTGATACCTCTGCTCTCTGCACTGTCCTTCTGCACCGCAGTCTCCAATCACTGCTCTCTGTAACATTCGTCCTGCACCACAGTCACAAACCATTGCTCTCTGTAAGATCTTTCTGCAACGCAGCCTCAAAACTCTTCCTCTCTGTAACAGTCCTTCTGCAACCCAGTCTCCAACCTCTGCTCTCTGTAGCAGGCCTTATGCACCCCAGTCTCCAAACTCTGCTCTCTGAAACCGTTTTTCTGCACGCCAGTCTGCAACCTCTGCTCTCTGTAATGTTCCTTCTGCACCCCAGTCTCACACCTCTGATTTCTGTATCATAATTTTTCACCACACTCTCTAACGTCTGCTCTGTGTAACAGTCCTTCTGATTCTCAGTCTCCAACCTCTGCTCTCTGCAACAGTCCTTCTAAACCCCAGTCTCCAACCTCTGCTTTCTGCAACATTCCTTCTGCAACCCAGTCTCCAACCTGTGCTCTCTGTAACAGTCCTTCTGCACGGCAGTCTCCCACCTCTTATCTCTTTAGCGATTCTTTTGCAGCCGAGTCTCCACTTCTGCTCTCTTCACCGATTCTTCTACAACTCAGTCTCCAATCTCTGCTCTCTTCAACGATTCTTCTGCACCCCAGTCTCCAACCTCTGCTCTCTTTAACTGTTTTTCTGCACCTCAGAATCCAACTTCTGCTCTATGCAACCGTCCTTCTTCACCCCTGTCTCCAACCTCTGCTCTCTGAAACCATCCTTCTGCACCCCAGTCTCCAACATCTCCACTCCTTAACACTCCTTCTGAACTGCAGTCTCCAACCTCTCTTCTCTCTAAGGTCGTTCTGCACCCCAGTTTCCAAACTCTGTTCTCTGTAACATTCCTTCTCCAACCCAGTTTACAACCTCTGCTTTCTTCATCGGTCCTGCTGCAACCCAGTCTCCAACAACTCTTCTCTGCATCAGTCCTTCTACTCCCCAGTCTCCAACCTCTGCTCTCTGAAACAGTCCTTCTGTACCGCAGTCTCTAACCTCTTCTTTCTGTAATGGTCCTTCTGCACCCCAGTCTCAAACCTCTGCTTTCTGTATACGTCCTTCTAAAACATGGTTTTCAACCTCTACTTTCTGTAACAGTCCTTCTGCACCTCAGTCACCAACCTCTGCTTTCTTGATCGGTCCTGCTGCAACCCTGTTTCCAACCTCTGTTCTCTGAAACAGTCCTTCAGATCCCCAATTTCCATTCTCTGCTCTCTGTAACAGTCCTTTTTTACCGTAGTCTCCAACTTCCGCACTCTGTAATGGTCCTTCTGCACCCTAGTCTCCAACCTCTGCGTTCTCTATCAGTCCTTCTGCACCACAGTCTCCAAACTCTGCTCTATGTTACAGTCCTTCTGCACCTCAGTCTCCAAACTCTGCTTTCTGTAAGATCCTTCTGCAACCAAGCCTCCAAATTCTGCTCTCAATAACAGTCCTTCTTCACCCCAGTCTCAAACCTCTGCTCTCTGCAACAGTCCTTATGCACCTCAGTCTGAAAACTCTGCTCTCTGCAACGATCGTTGTGCACCCCAGTCTCCAAACTCTGCTTTCTGTAACACTCCTTCTGCACCTCAGTCTCCAACTTCTGCTCTCTGTAAAAGTTTCTCTGCTCCCCAGTCATTAACATCAACTCTCTGAAACAGTCCTTCTACACCCCTGTCCAAATGCAGAAGAATGAGACCTGAACTATCGCTCACCCTGCAAAAAATCAACTCAAAATGCATTAAAGACTCAGGCACTAGACCAGAAATTATGCAGTTTCTAGGAAAAAACAAAGTCAATACTCCAACCTACAGGCAGAGGCAATGACTTTCTCAATAGGATGCCAAATCTCAGGAGATAACACCAAAAGTTAGCTAATAGGATGGCATCAAATTAAAAAGGTTCTGCACAGCAAAGGAGACAATTAGAATATGAAGAGAGAACCTATGGAAAGAGAGAAAATCTTTATGAGGTGCTCTTCTAAAAGACGATGAATATTCAGAATATTAATAAAGAACTCAAAAAACTTAACATCAAACCCACAATCATTAAATAACCCAATTATCAAATAACCTAATTGCCAAATGGGAAACTAAATTAACTAAACAGACACGTCTTAGAAAAAAATATGTGAGTGGCCAACAAATATATGAAAACACTTGCAAGTCAAGACTACCCTGAAATTTCATCTCACTTCAGTGACAAAGGCAACCACCAAGAATACAAATGGAAATCAGTGTGACAAAGAGAGAATTGGAGAGAAAGGAGCACTCTCACCCTGTTGGTGGGCATGTAAATCAGCACAACCACCATGGAAATCGGGATGGAGGCTCCTCAGGAGTAGCCATGGACCACCCTGCGACCCAGCTCTACCTCTGCTTGGTATTTATCACAGCGGATCGAAATCATCGTACTATAATGACACATACATGCCCATGAACAAGCCGAGGTGACATAAGTGGACGAATGAATAAAGAACATCTGGTATATGCACACTGGAATTTCATTCAGCCATAAAGAAGGACGAAATTATGTCATGCTGGAAGATGGATGGATCTTCAGAACATTATGGGAAATAAGCTACTCAGAAATTTAAGGGCCATATGTTTTTCCTCTGTTAAAGCTAGAGAGGGAAAAGTAAAGAAAGTTGGGAAGGGAGTCTAATCATGAAAGTTGAAGGAAGATCAGTAGAGTCAAGGCACCAGGGGAGAAGGTGAGGAAAAGGGAAATATTGGAATGATATTGGCCAAAGTTCACGGTTATTTTGTGTGCATGTTCAAATATGTGTCAGCAAATCTCTCCATTATGGACCACTACAATGCACCAATGAAGTGTGGAAAGAAGAGTTTCACATTACATGGGACAGGCACTATTCTAGGAGGGTGCCCATTTTTTCCCATCTATAAATACCACGATCATTTACCACTGTCAAAAATCTCTACAGATTCAAATGTTCTGATCACTGCTCCACCACATGGCCTGTTCTACTTCAGGGTCCCCAATTCTCACTGAAATAACGGAGCTCGTTTCAACGATGCCATCTGTTAATGTCTTCCCAGGCTGCCGAGGGCAGCGGCTGGGGGTTTCACAAGGATCTGGTGCTGCCTTCTGAACGCATGTCCACGAGGCCTTAGTGAAGGCTGGTGCTCCAGGCCCTTCTCCAGATCCAGCTGTGAGGCCAGGGAAAAGGTCACATAACACGCCATCCAACACCTTATTTATTTCTGATCACCATCCTCTCCATTATTCCAGGATCATATTGGTCACTGAACTTAAGCAAACACTGAGTCCAGATTTCAGTCCATCAACCAAAGAGAGTCTAATAGCCACTCCCCATGGCTCAGGAAATTCCTTGGCCCTAACATTTCTGGTGATTACGTCCCTGTGACTGCATTCAAGATGATCCAGCAATATGTCCTGACTTCTTTGGTCTAGAAGACTCAAACAAATTTTCTTATATATTCTTAAGGCTCCTATTAACAAAATACAGTAAAATATTTACCTTTTATTTTGGTGTGACCCTTATACTCTCCTGGGCTATATTTTATACTTTTACCTGAGGTGTTCTAAGATCAGACCCCAATTAAGAGTCTGGTGACAATGTGGGATGATGGATGAGCATCTTAAAGACAATTAGGCTGGGGATGTGGCTCAAGCTTGCCTGGCACGCATACGGCCTGGGTTCGATCCTCAGCACCACAGCACCACATACCAACAAAGATGTTGTGTCCGCCGAGATCTAGAAAATGAATATTAAAAATTCTCTCTCTCTCTCTCTCTCTCTCTCTCTCATTCTCTCTCTCTCTTTTTCTCTCCCCCTCTCCTCTCCTCTCCTCTCCTCTCTCACTCCGTCTAAAAAAAAAAAAAAGATAACTGCCCAGGTAGAGTCACTATAGGGTCTTCAATTTAGGGAAAGCTAGTCTCCTCGGAGGACGAGGTGCTGCTTCTGACAGCAAAGAGGGTTAATGGAGATTTCAGGGTTCAAGGCTCTGATATTTGTCTAATTCAACTGGTATTTTGCCATTCTAATTAACAGGGTCTCAATCATTGTCCCATTAAAGTCCTAATTTACATAAGAGAGACCTGGAGAAATTGTGGATTTATAATTTTCTTTGTACTTCTGCAATTTGGAGAATTGGATGTTTTATTCTGATATTAACCTATATCAGTTTCCAGAGAGAAAATATTTCTGATGATCTGAACCTGACTTGAAGGAGGAAAATAATGTTGAACCCATCATTTTCTTTCTGTAAGTCTCCCACTCCAGTCAGTAACTGCAGTCTGTAGTCATGTTGTAATGTTCATTCCCACCCTGAAGGTCGATGGTGTTATTTCAAAGCTCAGTTTTGCATAGACATTTGATTTCAGGCCACAATAACTTAAAGTCTCTGTTGGGTCATTGCTCACCAGGAATTATCAGGTCTCTTTTACCATGGGCTGTGACATCATCAACATATTCAATTCCCTCAGGTCAGACATCAAACCTACCTCCTCAGATCTGTTATCTAGAACCATCTCTGATGTAATCCACTATTGTGGTCAGTGCCACCGTGGTCAAGTAGAGATGAAGAACAACTCTTGATGTCTTAGGGTAGAGGAAGTTGACAAAGAAAAAAGTTATGAAATGGTTGTGAGATCTGGAAGAAAAAAGAAAAATACGGCAGGTGACACCACCCATATATAGAAACCCTAGCTTCCCTGGAAAGAGACGCTCATTCCATGCTACTGTGACCTACATTCAGGAACAGCTGTCTAAAAGCCTGCACACACAGCTCCTGGAACCAAGGAGATTAGTTCCTGCCTCTACAGGCTGGTTTGCTGCTGCTTCTATGGGATCCAAAACAACCCGCTTTCTTCCTTTCCTTTCTTCCTCTCTGCCTAGTGTTTGGCTGATCTTGACAGAACCTCTTAAAATGGAGGCCTGCAGTCGCGGGAGTGTGGGAAACCAGGTTCTCGTACTTTCTGTCCCTCTGGTGTGGGGAGAACACAGAAGGACAGAGATGGTGCTGAACACCCACACAAGGTGTCCGATACACTTGAACCTGAAAGTGGGAAAAGGGTGTTTGTGAAAAGAGAGGAGAGAAAGGATTATCAGAGATTTTAAAAGCGGGAGTTGGAGTTGAAGCTCCCGATACAGACTCTCTAACCAGGTGCCTACAAGTCCCTGGGAGGCATCTTTTTTCAGATGACTGTATACTCCAGTTTGAAGATTGGTCTAGACTTTGATCGTGCACACTCTGTTCTCTGAAACAGTCCTTCTGCACCCCAGTCTCCAATCTCTGCTCTCTGCAACAGTTCTTCTGCACTCCAGTCTCTAATCTCTGCTCTCTGATACAGTACTTCTGCAACCCAGTCTTCAACATCTGCTCTCTGTATCAGTCCTTTTGCACCTCAGTCTCCAACCTCTGCTCTCTGCAGCAGTCCTGTTACACGCCAGTAACCAAAATCTGCTCTGTATAACGATCCTTCTGCACCTTAGTTTCCAACCTCTGCTCTCTGAAACGATTCTTCTGCACCCCAGTCTCCAACATCTGATCTCTGTATCAGTCCTTCTGCACCAGAGTCTCCAAACTTTGCTCTCTGCCAAAGTTCTTATGCACTCAAGTCTTCAAACTCTGCTGTCTGCAACATTTCCTCTGCACACCAGTCTCCAAACTTTGCTCTCTGTAACAGTCCTTCTGCACCACAGTCTCCAACATCTGCTCTCTGAAACGATCCTTCTTCTATCCAGTCTGTAAACTCTGCTCTCTGTAAAAGTCCTTTTGTATCACAGTCTCCAACCTCTTCTCTTTGTAACGGTCCATCTGCTCTTCAATTGCCAACCTCTGTTTTCTGTAACAGTCCTTCTCCACCCCAGTCTCCAAACTCTTTTCTTTGCAACTATCTTTCTACACCTCAGTCTCCAACCTCTACTCTCTGTAAAAGTCCTTCTGCACCTCAGTCTCCAATCTCTGCTCTCTGTAACAATCCTTCTGCACCTCTGTCTCCAACGTCTGCTCTCTGTAACAGTCCGACTGCACCCCAGTCTTTAATATCTGCTCTCTGAAATGGTCTTTCTGCACCCCAGTCTCCAACCACTTCTCTCTATAACGCTCCTTCTGAACCCCAATTTTCAACCTCTGCTCTCTGTAACAGTCCTTCTAAGCCTCAGTCTGAAACTTCTGCTCTCTGCAACAATCCTTCTAAACAACAGTCTCCAAACTGTGCTATCTGTAACAATCCTTCTGAACCCCAGTCTCCAACCTCTTCTCTCTGTAACAATCTTTCTGTACCTCAGTCTCCAACCTCTACTCTCTGTAACAGTCCTTCTGCATCTCAGTCTCCAACCTCTGCTCTCTGCAATAGTCCTTAAGCACCGCTGTCTCAAATTCTGGTCCCTGCAACAGTCGTTCTACACCCCAGTCTCAAACCTCTGCTATAAGCAACAGTCCTTCTGCACCTTAGTCTCCAACCTCTGCTCTCTGCAACAAACCTTCTGCACCCCAGTCTCCAACATCTGCTCTCTGCAACAGTCCTTCTGCACCTCAGTCTGAAAACTCTGCTCTCTGCAACGATCCTTCTTCACCTCAGTTCCCAAACTCTGATCTCTGCAATGGTCCTTCTGAACTCCCGTATTCAACCTCTGCTCTCTGTAACAATCCTTCTGCACCTCAGTCTCCAACATCTGCTCTCTGAAAAAGTCCTTCTGCACTCCAGTCTCTAACATCTGCTCTCTGCAACAGTCCTTCTGCACGTCAGTCTCTAACCTCTACTCTCTGTAACATCCTTCTGCACCTCAGTCTCCAACATTTGCTTTTTGTAAGACTCTTCTGCAACCCAGTATCAAAACTCTGTAAATTGTAACAATCCTTCTGAACCCCTTCTCGAAACTCTGTTCTCTGTAACAGTCCTTCTGAACACCAGTCTCAATAATCTGCTTCCCACAAAGATCTTTCTGCACCCCAGTCTCCTTCCTCTGATCTCTGCAACAGTCCTACTCCACCCCAGTCTCCAACCTTTGCGCTCTCTAACAGTCCTCCTGTAGTGCACTCTCAAAAATCTGCTCTATGTAACGGTCCTTCTGCAACCAATTCTCCAATCTCTGCTCTCTGTAACACTCCTTCTGCACCTCTGTCTCCAAACTCTGCTCTCTGCAACAGTACTTCTGCACCTCAGTCTGAAAACTTTGTTCTCTGCAAGGATCCTTATGCACCCCAGTCTCCAACCTCTGCTCTTTGTAACAGGCCTTTTGCACCCCATTCTCTAGCCTCTGCTCTCTGTAATAGTGCTTCTTTACCTCAGTCTACAAACTCTGCTCTCTGCAAAAGTCCGTCTGCAACCCAGTCTCCAAACTCTGCTTACGGTATCACTCCATCTGCACCACAGTCTCCAAATTCTGCTCTCTGTAAGATCCTTCTGCATTACAGTTTCCAAACTCTGCTCTCTGTAACATTCCTTCTCCACCCCAGTATTTAACCTCTGCCTTCTGCAAGTGCCCTGTGGCACCCCAGTCTCCAACATCTGATCTCTGCAACACTGCTTTTGAACCCCAGTCTCCAAACTCTGCTCTCTGTAAGATCCATCTGAACCCCAGTCTCCAAACTCTACTCTCTGTAACAGTCCTTCTGCACCCCAGTCTCCAAACTCTGCTCTCCCTAACAGTCCTTCTGTACCTCAGTCTCCAACCTTTGCTCTGTGTAACAGTCTTTCTGCACCCCAGGTTCTAAAATCTGCTCTCTTGAACGATCCTGCTGGAACCCAGTCTCTAATGTCTGATTTTGCAACAGTCCTTCTGCACCACAGTCTCAAAACTCTGCTCTCTGTAAGATCTCTCTGCACTCCAGTTTCCCAACTCTGCTCTCTGTAACATTCCTTCTCCACCCCAATCTCCAACCTCTGTCCTTTGCAACATTTTTTCTTCTCCCCAGAATCCGAGATCTGCTCTCTGTAACAGTCCCTCTGTACCGCAGTCTCCAACCTCTGCTCTTTGTAACGATCCTTCTACACCAAAGTCTCCATCTCTGCTTTCTGTATCAGTCTGTCTGAACCCCAGTCTACAACCTCTGTTCTCTGTATCTATCCTTCTGCACCTTAGTCTCTAACCTGTGCTCTATGTAAGAGTCCTTCTGCACCCCATTCTCTAACCTCTGCTCACGGTAACAGACCTATACTGCAGTCTTCAACCTCTGCTCTCTGTAATGATCTTTCTGCAGCCCAGTTTCGAAACTCTGCTTTCTGTAACAGTCCTTCTGCACCTTAGTCTCCAAACACTCCTCTCTGTAACAGTCCTTCTACACCTTAATCCCCAACCTCTGTTCTCTGTAACAGTCCACCTGCACCTTAGTCTCCAAACTCTGCTCTCTGTAAGATCCTTCAGCAACCGAGTCTCCAAACACTGCTCTGTATAACAGTCCTTCTCCACCCAGTCTCCAAACTCTCCTCTCTGTAACTGGCCTTCTGCACGCCAGTCTCCAAACTCTGCTCTCTTCAACAACACTTCAGCACCCCAGTCTCCAAACTCTGTTCTCTGCAATGATGCTACTTCACCCCAGTCTCCAAACTCTGATCACTACAATAGTCCTTCTGCACCTCAGTCTCCAAATTCTGCTCTCTGTAAGATCCTTCTGCACCCCTTTCTTCTAGCTCTGCTCTATGTAACAGAACTTCTGCACCTCAGTCTCCAATCTCTGCTCTTTGCAACAGTCCTTCTGCACCACAGTCTTCAAACTCTTCTCTCTGTAAGATCCTTCTGCACCTCAGTCTCTTACCTGTTCTCCAGTTTCCAAATTCTTCTCTCTGTAACATTCCTTATTCACCCTAGTATTTAACCTCTGCTTTTTGCAAGTGTTATGCGGCACCCCAGTCTTCAAACTCTGTCCTCTACAACAGTCCTTCTGCTCCCCAGTCTCCAACAACTGCTCTCTGTAAAGGTCCTTCTTAACCCCAGTCTCAAAACTCTGCTCTCTGTATCTATCCTTCTGCACCTCAGTCTCCTACCTGTTCTCTCTGTAACATTTCTTCTGCACCCCAGTCTCCAAACTCTGCGCCCTGTAACAATTTTTCCATACCGCAGTCACCAAACTCTGATCTCTGTAATGGTCGTTCTGCACCCCAATTTCCAACCTCTGCTTTCTGTAACAGTCCTTCTGCACCTCAGTCTCCAAACTCTGCTCTCTGTAACAGTCCTTCTACACCTCAGTCTCCAACCTCTGCTCTCTGTAACAGTCCTTCTGCACCTCAGTCTGACACCTCTGCTCTCTGCACAATCCTTCTGCACCCCAGTCTCAAAACATTGCTCTCTGTAACAGTCCACCTGCACCTCAGTCTGCTCTCTGTAACAGGCCTTCTGCAAGCCAGTCTCCAAAATCTTCTCTCTGTAGCAGGCCTTCTGCACCTCAGTCTCTAAAATCTGCTCTCTGCAATGATCCAACTGCACCCGACTCTCCAACTTCTGATCTCTGCAACAGTCCTTCTGCACCTCAGTCTCCAAATTCTGCTCTCTGTAAGATGCTTCTGCAGCCCTGTATCCAACCTCTGCTCTCTGTAACAGTCCTTCTGCACCTCAGTCTCTTACCTCTGCTCTCTCTCACAGTCCTTCTGAACCTCAGTCTCCCAACTCTGCTCTCTGTAAGATCCTTTTGCCACCAAGTCTTTAAACTCTGCAGTCTGTAAGAGTACTTCTGCACAACAGTCTCCAACCTCTTCTCTCTGCAACGATTCTTCTCCACCCCAGTCTCCAACATCTGCTCTCTGCAACAGTCCTGCCGCACAACAGTCTCTAAAGTCTTCTCTCTGGAACAGTCCTTCTTCACCCCAGTCTTCAAACTCTGCTCTCTGCAACGATCCTTCTGGACCCCAGTCTCCAATGTCTGCTCTCTGCAACAGTTTCTTCTGCACCACAGTCTCCAACCTCTGCTCTCTGTAAGATCTATCTGCACTCCAGTTTCCAAACTATGCTCTCTTTAACATTCCTACTCCACCCCAGTCTCCAACCTCTGTCCTCTGCAACAGTCCTTCTGCTCCCCAGTCTCGAACATCTGCTCTCTGTAACAGTCCTTCTGTACCGCAGTCTCCAACCTTGGCTCTTCGTAACGGTCCTTCTACACCCCAGTCTCCAACCTCTGCTTTCTGTATCAGTCTGTCTAAAAACCAGTCTCCAACATCTTTTTTTCTGTATCTATCATTCTGTACCTCAGTCTCCAACCTGTGCTCTATGTAAGAGTCATTCTGCACCCAAGTCTCCAACATCTGTTCTGGATAAGAGTCCTATATGACAGTCTCCAACATCTGATCTCTGTAAAAGTCCTTTTGCACCCCAATTTCAAAACTCTGCTTCCTGTAACAGTCCTTCTGCACCTGAGTCTCCAAACTCTGCTCTC
Organism: Ictidomys tridecemlineatus; assembly: GCF_052094955.1. Taxonomy (NCBI): domain Eukaryota; kingdom Metazoa; phylum Chordata; class Mammalia; order Rodentia; family Sciuridae; genus Ictidomys; species Ictidomys tridecemlineatus. The sequence goes on from NW_027522598.1 coordinate 59,686, forward strand.
TGTAACAGTCCTTCTACACCCCAGTCTCCAAACTCTGCTTTCTGTATCAGTCTTTCTGAACCCCAGTCTCCAATCTCTGTTCTCTGTATCTATCCTTCTGCACCTCAGTCTCCAACCTCTTCTCTATGAAACAGTCCTTCTATACTTCAGTCTTCAAACTCTTCTCTCTGTAAAGATTTTTCTGCAGCACATATTCCAAACTCTGCTTTCTGTATCAATCCTTCTGCACCCTAGTCTCCAAATTCTGCTCTCTCTAAAAGTCTTTCTGCACCTCAGTATCCAACCTCTGCTCTCTGTAACAGTCCTTCTGCACTCCAGTCTCCAAACTCTGCTCTCTGCAACAGTCCTTCTGCACCCCAGTCTCCAACGTCATCTCTCTGCAAATGTCCTTCTGCACCCCATTCTGCATACTCTGTAACCTGTAACAATCCTCCTGCCCCTTAGTCTCCAAACTCTGCTCTCTGCAACAGTCCTTCTGCACCGAAGTCTGAAAACTCTGCTCTCTGCAACAATCATTTTGCAACACAGTCTCCGAACTCAGCTCTCTGTAAGAGTCCTTCTGCACCTCAGTCTCCACACTATGCTCTCTATAATATCCTTCTGCACCCCAGTCTATAAACTGTGCTATCTGTAAAACTCCTTCTGCATCCCAGTTTTTAACATCTGCTCTCTGTAACAGGACTTCAGCACCCCAGTCTCCAATCTCTGATCACTGCAACACTTCCTCTACACCCTAGTCTCCAAACTGTGCTCTCTGTAACTGTCTTTCTTATCCCAGTCTCCAAACTCTGCTCTCTGTAACGATCCTTCTGCACCTCAGCACCTCAGTCTCCAACCTCTGCTCTCTGCAATGATCCATCTTCACCACAGATTCTAACCTCTGCTCTTTGTAACAGTGCTTCTAAACCTCAGTCTCCAACCTCTTCTCTCTGTACGAATCCTCTGCACCTCAGTCTAAAACCTCTGCTCTCTGTAACAGTCTTTCTGCACCTCAGTATCCAACCTCTGTTCTTGTAACAGGGTTTCTGCACCCCAGTCTTTAACCTCTGCTCTCTGTAACAGTTCTTCTGCACCCCAATCTCGAATCTCTGCTGTCTGTAAAAGTCTTTTTGCATCCCAGTATCCAAACTCTTCTCTATGCAACGATCCTTATGCATCTCAATATCCAACCTCTGCTCTCTGCAACAGTCCTTCTGCACCCCAGTCTCCATACTCTGCTCTCTGTAAGATCCTTTTGCATCCCTTTCTCCAACCTCTCTTCTCTCTAACGGAACCTCTGTACCCCAGTATCCAACCTCTGCTCCCTGTAAAAGTCCTTCTGCACCTCACTCTCCAACCTTTAATCTCTGTAATGGTCCTTCTGTACCCCAGTCTCCAACCTCTGCTCTCTCTAACAAACTTCTGCACCTTAATCTCAAACGTATTCTCTCTGTAAGAATTCTTCTGCACCCTAGTCTCTAACATCTGCTCTCTACAATGGTCCTTCTGCACCAAAGCCTCCAAACTCTGCTCTTTCTAACAGTCCTTCTGTACCGCAGTCTCCAACCTCTTCTCTCTGTAACAGTCCTTCTGCACCTCAGATTCCAACCTCTGCTCTCTGTAACAGTCCTTCTGCACCTCAGATTCCAAACTCTGCTCTCTGTAACAGTCCTTCTAAGCCTCAGTCTGAACCTCTTCTCTCTGCAACGATTCTTCTGCACCTCAGTCTCCAAACTCTGCTTCGTATAACTGTCCTGCTGCACCCCAGGCTCTAACCTCTGCTCTCTGCAACGATCCTTCTGCACCTCATTCTCCAACCTCTGCTCTCTGCAATGATCCTTCTGCACCCCAGTCTCCTTCCTTGTCTCTCTGTAATAATCATTTTCACACCTGTCTCCAACATCTCCTCTCTCTAAAAGTCTTTCTGCACCTCAGTCTCAAATCTTTGCTCTCAGAAATGATCTTTCTGCACCTCAGTCTCCAACCTCTGCTCTCTTTAATAGTCCTTCTGCACCCAGTCTCCAAACTCTGCTCTCTGTAACAGTCCTACTGCACCTCAGACTCCAACCTCTTCTCTGTGTAACAGTCCTTATAAGCCTCAGTCTGAATCCTCTGCAATTTTCAAGGATCCTTGTGCACCTCAGTCTCCAATCTGTGCTATCAGTAACGATCCTTCTGCATCCCAGGCTCCAAAATCTGCTCTCTGTAACAGTTATTCTGTACCGCAGTCTCCAACCTCTGCTCTCTGCAACAGTCTTTCTGCACCCCAGTTTCCAACCTCTGTTCTCTGCAACTGTCCTTAGCACTCCAGGCTTCAAACTCTGCTCTCTGGAACAGTTCTTCTGTACCGCAGTCTCCAAACTCGGCTGTGTGTAACGGTCATTCTGCACCCCAGTCTCCAAACTCTACTTTCCATATAAGTTATTCTGCACCCAGTCTCCAAACGCTGCTCTCTGTAACAGTCCTTCTGCACCTCACTCTCCAACCTTTGCTCTCTGAAACAGTCCTTCTGCACCCCAGTCTGCAAACTCTGCTCTCTGTAACAGGCCTTCTGCAACCCGCTCTCCAAACTCTGCTCTCTGTAACAGGCCTTTTGCACCCTAGTCTCCAACCTCTTCTCTCTGCAGCGATGCTGCTTAACCTCAGTCTCCAAACTCGGCTCTCTGCAACAGTCCTTCTGCACCCCAGTCTCCAACCTCTTCTCTATGTAACAGTCCTTCTGCACCCCAGTCACCAACCTCTGCTGTCTGCAACAGTTCTTCTGAACCCCCAGTTACCAAAATATGCTCTGTGTAACGATCCTTCTGCACCTTAGTTTCCAAACTCTGCTCTCAACAACGATCCTTCTGCACCCCAGTCTCCAACCTCTGCTCTCTGTATCAGTCCTTCTGCACCCAAGTCTCCTAACTCTACTCTCTGCAACATTTCTTCTGAACCACAGTCTCCAACCTGTGCTCTCTGTTATAGTCCTTCTGCACCCTAGTCTCCAACATCTGCTCTCTGCAATGATCCTTCTTCTACCCAGTCTCTAAACTCTGCTCTCTGTAAAGGACCTTTTGTATCGCAGTATCCAACCTATTCTCTTTTTAACGGTTCATCTGCTCCCCAATTGCCAAACTCTGCTTTCTGTAACAGTCCTTCTGCACCCCAGTCTCCAAACTCTTCTCTCTGCAACGATCCTTCTGCACCTCAGTCTCCATCCTTTGCTCTCTGTAATGGTCCTTCCGCACCCCAGTCTCCAATCTATGCTCTCTGTAACAATCCTTCTGCACCTCTGTCCTCCAACGTCTGCTCTCTTTAACAGTCCTTCTGTTCCGCAGTCTCCAAACTCTTCTCTCTATACCGGTACTTCCGCACCCCATTTGCCACATCTGCTGTCTGAAAACAGTCCTTCTGCACCTGAGACTCCAACCTCTGCTCTCTGTAACAGTCCTTCTAAGCCTCAGTCTGAAAACCTCTGCTCTCTGCAACAATCCTTCTAAACCCCATTCTCCAAACTATGATATCTGTAACATACCTTCTGCACCCCAGTTTCCAAACTTCTGCTCTCTGTTACAGGTCTTCTGCAACTCAGTCTCCAATGTCTGCTCTCTGTAACAGTCATTCTGCACCTCAGTCTCCAACCTCATCTCTCTGCAACGGCCCTTCTGCATCCTAGTATCCAACATCTGTTCTCTGCAGCCATCCTTCTGCAACCCAGGCTAATAACTCTGCTCTCCACAACCATCCTTCTGCACCCCAGTCGCCAACCTCTGTTCTGTGCAAAAGTCCTTCTACACACCAGTCTCAAACATCTGCTCTCTGCAATGATCCTTCTGCATTCCAATCTCCAACGTCTGCTCTCTGCAACAGTCCTTCTACACAAACAGTCTCCTACTTCTGCTCTCTGCTACAGTTCTTCTGCACCCCAGTCTCCAACCTCTGCTCTCTTCAACATTTCTTCTGCACCACAGTCTCCAACCTGTGCTCTCTGTAACTATCCTACTGCACCCCGGTCTCCAAACTCTGCTCTCTGTAGCGATCCTTCTGCACCTCATTCTCCAACCTCTGCTCTCTGCCACAATCCTTCTGCACCCCAGTCTCCAACGTCTGTTCTCTGCAACAGTCTTCTGACCCCAGTCTCCAGCCTCTGCTCTCTGTAACATTCTCCTGCACCCCAGTTTTTAAACTGTGCTCTAGGTGACATTCCTTCTGCACCCTAGTCTCCACCCTCTGCTCTTTGTAACAGTACTTCTGTACTGCAGTCTTCATTCTCTGCTCACTGCAACATTTTTCTGTAACCCAGTCTCAAAACTCTTCTCTCTGTAACTGTCTTTCTGACCCTAGGTTTTTAACCTGTACTCTATGTAACGATCCTTCTTCACCTCAGTTTCCAACCTCTGTTCTCTGCAACGATTCTTCTGCACCACAGTTTCCAACCTCTGCACTCTGTAAGAGTCCTTCTACACCTAGTCTCCAAACTCTTCTCTCTGTACAAATCCTGCTGCACCTCACTATCCAACTTCTGCTCACTGTAACAGTCCTTCTGCACCTCAGTCTCCAACCTCTGCTCTCTGTAACAGTTCTTCTGCAAGGCAATCTCGAATCTCTGCTCTCTTTAACAGTCTTTCTACACCCCAGTCTCCAACCTCTTTCTCTGCAAAGATCCTTCTGAACCTCAGTCTCCAACCTATGCTCTCTGCAACAGTTTTTCTGCACCCCAGTCTTCAGAATCTGCTCTCTGTAAGATCTTTTTGCATCCCTTTCTCCAAATCTTCCTCTTTAAAAATCTTTCTGCACCCCAGTATCCAAACTCTGCTCTCTCTAAACGTTTTTCTGCACCTCAGTCTCCAATCTTTGCTCTCTGTAATGGTCCTTCTCTACCGCAGTCTCCAACCTCATCTCTCTCTATCAATCCTTCTGCACCTCAGTCTCCAATGTCTGCTCTCTGTAACAGTCCTTCTGCATCCTAGTCTCCAACATCTGTTCTCTAAAACGGTCCTTCCGCACCAAAAGTCTCCAAACCCTGCTCTTTCTAACAGTACTTCTGTACTGCAGTCCTCCAACCAATTCTCTCTATAACGGTCCTTCTGCACCGCAATTGCCAACCTCTGCTTTCTGTAACAGTCTTTCTACACCTCAGATTCCAACCTCTGCTCTTTGTAACAGTCCACCTTAACCTCAGTCTCCAAAAATCTCCTGTAAAACAGGGCCTTTCGTCAGTCTCCAAACTCTTCTCTCTGTAGCAGGTCTTCTGGACACCAGTCTACAAAATCTGCTCTCTGCAACGATCCTTCTGCACCCCAGTCTCCAACATCAGCTCTCTGCAATGATCCAACTTCACCCCACTCTCCAACCTCTGATCTCTAGAACAATTTTTCTGTACCTCAGTCTCCTAATTCTCCTCTCTGTAAGATGCGTCTGCAAACCAGCATCCAATTTCTGCTCTCTGTAACAGTCCTTCTGACCCCAGTCTCCTACCTCTGCTCTCTTAACAGTCCTTATTCACCTCAGTCTGCCAAATCTGCTCTCTGTAAGATCATTTTGTAACCAAGTATTTAAACTCTGCACTCTGTAACAGTCCTTCTGCACAACAGTCTCCAACCTCTTCTCTCTGCAAGGATTCTTCTCCACCCCAGTCTCCAACATCTGCTCTCTGCAACAGTACTTCCGCACCCCAGTCACCAAACTCTGCTCTCTGTAACAGTCCTTTTTTAACCCCAGTCTACAAACTCTGCTCTCTGCAACGATCCTTCTGGAACCCAGTCTCTAACGTCTGCTCTCTACAACAGTCCTTCCGCACCACAGTCCTCAAACTCTGCTCTCTGTAAGATCCTTCTGCACTGCAGTTTCCAAACTCTGCTCTCTGTAACATTCCTTCTCCAACCCAGTCTTCAACCTCTGTCCTCTGCAACAGTCCTTCTGCTCCCCAGTCTCTGAGATCTGCTCTCTGTAACAGTCCTTTTGTACTGCAGTCTCCAACCTCTGCTCTTCGTAACGGTCCTTCTACACCCCAGTCTCCAACCTCTGCTTTCTGTATCAGTATGTCTGATCCCCAGTCTCAAACCTCTGTTCTCTGTATCTATCTTTCTGCACCTCAGTCTCCAACCTGTGCTCTCTGTAAAAGTCCTTCTGCAACCCAATTTTCAAACTCTGCTTCCTGTAATAGTCCTTCTGCACCTGAGTCTCCAAGCTCTGCTCTCTGTAACACTCCTTCTACACCTCAGTCTCCAACCTCTGTTCTCTGTAACAGTCCTTCTGCACCTCAGTCTGAAACCTCTGCTCTGTGCACGATCTTTTTGCACCCAGTCTTCAACCACTGCAGTCTGTAACAGTGAAGTTACACGTCAGTCTGCAACCTCTGCTCTATGTAAGTTCTTTCAGCAACCCAGTCTGTGCTCTCTGTAACAATCCTTCTATACCGCAGTCTCCAACCTCTGCACTTTGTAAGGATACTTCTACACCCCAATTTCCAAACTCTGCCTCTCTGTAACAGTCCTTCTGCACACCAGTCTCCAAACTATCCTCTCTGTAACAGGCCTTATGCACGCCAGTCTCAAAACTCTGCTCTCTATAGCAGGCCTTCTGCACCCCAGTTTCCATCCTATGCTTTCTGCAATGATCCTTCTGCAAACCAGTCTCGAACCTTTGCTCTCTGCAATGATCCTACTGCACCCCAGTCTCCAACCTCTGATTTCTGCAAAAGTCCTTCTGCACCTTAGTCTTCAAAATTCTGCTCTCTGTAAGATCCTTCTGCACCCCTGTCTCCAACCTCTGCTCTGTGTAACAGTCCTTCTGCACCCCAGTCTCCAACCTCTGCTCTCCTCAAGAGTAATTCTGCACACCAGTCTCCAAACTCTGCTCTCTGCAACAGTCCTTCTGCACCCTAGTTACCAACATCTGCTCTCTGCTATAGTACTTCTGCACTCCAGTCTTCAACCTCTGCTCTCTGTAACAGTCCTTCTGTTCTGCAGTATCAAAACTCTACTCTCTGTAACGGTCTTTCTGTACCCCAGACTTTAACCTTTGCTTTCTGTATCAGTCCTTCTGTACCCCAGTCTCCAAACTCTGCTCTCTGTAAGAGTCCTTTTTCATCTCAGTCTCCAACCTCTGATCTCTGCAGAGTCCTTCTGCAACTCAGTCTCCAACCTCTGCTTTCTAAAACAGTTCTTCTGGACCCTAGTTACCAATATCTGCTCTCTGCAACAGTCCTTCTGCACTTCAGTCTCCAACATCTGCTCTCTGCCACAGTCATTCTGCACCTCAGTCTGAAAACTCTGCTCTCTGCAACGACCCTTCTGCATCCCAGTCTCCTACCTCTGCTCTCTGTAACAATTCTTCTGCACCTCAGTCTTTCAACTCTGCCCTCTGTTTCATCCTTCTGCAACAACGTCTTTAAACTCTGCACTCTTTAACTGTCCTTCTGCACAACAGTCTCCAACCTCTGCTCTCGTTAACAGAACTTCTGCCACCCAGTCTCCAAACTCTGCTCTGTGTAACAGGCCTTCTGCACCCAGTCTCCAACCTCTTCTCTCTGCAACGATTCTTCTCCACCTCAGTCTCCAACCTCTGCTCTATGCAACAGTCCTTTTGCAAAACAGTCTCTAAACTCTGCTCTCTGTAAGATCTATCTGAACCCCAGTCTCTAAACTCTGCTCTCTGTAACAGTCCCTTCTGCACCCCAGTCTCCTAACTCTGCTCTCTGTAAGAGTCCTTTCTGCACCCCAGTCTCCAAACTCTGCTATCTGTAACAGTCTTTCTGCACCTCATTCTCCAACCTCTTCTCCCCAGTCTCTGAGATCTGCTCTCTGTAACAGTCCTTCTGTATGGCAGTGTCCAACCAGTGCTCTCAGTTTTGGTTCTTCTACACCCCAGTCTCCAAACTCTGCTTTCTGTATCAGCCTGTCTGAATCCCAGTATCCAGCCTCTGTTCTCTGTATCCATCCTTCTGCACCTCAGTCTCCATCTTTTGCTTTCTGTAAGAGTCCTTCTGCATCCCAGTCGCCAACCTCTGCTCTTGATAACAGTCCTTAACCACAGTCTCCAAACTCTGCTCTCTTAAACGGTACTTCTGCATCCCAATTTCCAAACTCTGCTACCTGTAAAAGTCTTTCTGCACCTCAGTCTCCAAACTATGATCTCTGCAACAGTCATTCTACACCCCACTCTCCAACATCTAGTCTCTGCAACAGTCCTTATGCATTACAGTCTGAAAACTCTGCTGTCTGCAACGAATCTCCTGCACCCCAGTCTCCAACCTCAGGTGTCTGTTACAATCCTTCTGCACCTCAGTCTCCAACCTCTGCTCTCTGTAATATCCATCTGAACTCCAGTCTCTTACCTCTACTCTCTGTAACAGTTCTTCTATACCTCAGTCTCCAAACTCTGCTCTCTGCAACAATTCTTCTGCACCCCAGTCTCCAACATCTGCTCTCTGTAACAGTCTTTCTGCACCTCAGTCTCCAAACTCTGCTCTCTGCAACAACCTTCTGCACCCCAGTCTGCAAACTCTGCTCTCTGCAGCGATCTTTCTGGATCCCAGTCTCCAACGTCTGCTCTCTGCAACAGTCCTTCTGCACCACAGTCTCCAACCTGTGCTCTCTGTAAGATCTTTCTGCACTCCAGTTTCCAAACTCTGCTCTCTAACATTCCTTCTAGACCCCATTCGCAAACCTCTGCTTCCTGCAAGGGTCCTGGGGCACCCCTGTCTCCAAACTCTGTTCTCTGCAACAGTCTTTCTGCTCCCCAGTCTCCAGTATCTGCTCTCTGTAACAATCCTTCTGTACCGCAGTCACCAAACTCTGCTCTCTGTAACGGTCTTTCTGCACCCCAGTCTCCAACCTCTGCTTTCTATATCAGTCCTTCTGAACCCCAGTCTCCAACCTCTGCTCTCTATGTCTATCCATCTGCACCTCAGTCTCCAACCTGTGATTTCTGTAACAGTCCTACTGCACCCAAGTCTCCCACCTCTTCTCTCTGTTACAGTCCTTCTATAACGTAGTCTCCAAACTCTGCTCTCTGTAACGGTCCATCTGCACCCCAATTTCCAACCTCTGCTTTCTGTAACAGTCCTTCTGCACCTCAGTCACCAAACTCTTCTCTCAGTATCAGTCCTTCTACACCTCAATCTCCAACTTCGGCACTCTGTAACAGTACTTCTGCACCTCAGTCTGAAACCTCTGCTCTCCACGATCCTTCTGCACCCCAGTTTTCAACCACTGCTCTCTGTAACAGTCCACCTGCACCTTAGTCTCCAACCTCTGCTCTCTGTAAGATCCTTCAGCAACCCAGTTAACACTCTGCTCTCTGTAACTGTCCTTCTGCACCCCAGTCTCGAAACTCTCCTCTCTGTAACAGGCCTTCTGTACGCCAGTCTACAAATCTGCTCTCTGTAGCAGGCCTTTTGCACCCCAGTCTTCAAACTCTGCTCTCTGCAACGATCCTTCTGCACCCCAGTATTTAAACTCTGCTCTCTCCAATGATCCTAGTGCACCCCAGTCTCCAACCGCTGATCTCCAGAACAGTCCTTCTGCACTTCAGTCTACAAATTCTGCTCTCTGTAAGATCCTTCTGCACCGCTGTCACCAACCTCTGATCTCTGCAACAGTCCTTCGGCACCCTAGTTACCAACATCTGCTCTCTTTTACAGTCTTCTGCACTCCCTTCTCCAACCTCTGCTCTCTGTAACAGTTCTCCTATACTGCAGAATCCAAACTCTACTCTCTGTAACGGTCTTTCTGTATCCCAGACTCCAATATCTGCTTTCTGTATTAGTCCTTCTGCACCCCAGTCTCAAACCTCTGCTTTCTATAACAGTCCTTCTGCACCTCAGTTTCCAACCTCTGCTCTCTGCAAAAGTCCTTCTACATCGCAGTCTAAAACCTCTACTCTCTGCAACAGTCCTTCTGCACCTCAGTCTCCAACCTCTGCTCTCAGCAAGGATCCATCTGCACCTCAGTCTCCAACCTCTACTCTCTGTAACAGTGCTTCTTCACCTCAGTCTCCAATCTCTGCTCTCTGTAAGATCATTCTGTAACCCAGTCTCCAAACTCTTCTTTCTGTAACAGTCCTTAATCACCCCAGCCTCCAAACTCTGCTCTCTGTAACAGGACTTCTGCATCCCAGTCTCCAACCTCTGCTCTCTTTATCAGTCCATCTGCACTCCAGTCTCCAATGTCTGCTCTCTGCAATGATCCTTCTGCACCCCAGTCTCCAAACTCTGTTCGCTGCAACAGTCCTTGTACAATCAAGTCTACAACATCTGCTTTCTGCAAAATTTCTTCTGTACCTCAGTCTGAAAACTCTGCTCTCTGCAATAATTCTTCTGCACCCCAGTCTCCAAACTCTGCTCTCTGTAACTGTCCTACAGAATCTCAATCGCCAACGTCTGCTTTAAGCAACAGTCCTTCTGCCCCTCAGTCTCCAACCTCTGCTCTCTGCAACATTCCTTCTACACCCCAGTATCAAACCTTTGCTTTCTGTAAAAGTCCGTCTGCACCCCAGTCTCCAAAGTCTGCTCTCTGTAATGATCCTTCTGCACCCCAGTCTCAAACCTTCGCTCTCTGTAACAGTCCTTCTGCATCTCAGTCTCCAAACTCCTTTCTCTGTAAGATACTTCTGAAACCCAGTCTCCAACGTCTCCTCTCTGTAACAGTCCTTCTGCACCCCAGTCTTTAACCTCTGCTCTCTGCAAAAGTCCTTCTGCACCTCAGTCTCCAAACTGTGCTTTCTGCAACAGTCTTTCTGCAAGCAAATCTCCAACTTCTGCTTTTGCAACATTCCTTCTGCACCCAAGTGCCAACCTGTGTTCTCTGTAAGAGTCCTTCTGCACCCCATCTCGAACCTCTGCTCTCTGCAACTATCCTTCTGTACATCAGTCTCGAACCTCTGCTTTCTGCAACGATCCTTCTGCACCCCAGTCTGAAAACTCTGCTAGCTGCAACAGTATTAGTTAACCCCAGTCTGCAACAGTTCTTCTGTACCTCAGTCTCCAATCACTGCTCTCTGCAACAGTACTCCAACACCCAAGTCTCCATACTCTGATGGCCCCAACGATCTTTCTGCACCCCAGTCTCCAAACTCTGTTCTCTACATCAGTTCTGATGCACGCCAGACTCCAACCTCTTCTCTCTATAACAGTCCTTATGAACCACAGTCTCCAACCTGTGTTCTCAGTAAGGGTTTTTATGCACCCCAGTATCCAGCCTCTCCTTTCTGTATCAGTCGTTTTGAACCACAGTTCCAAAATCTGCTCTCTGTAAGAGTCCTTCAGTCCATCTGCACCCCAGTCTCTAACGTCTGCTCTCTGCAACGATCCTTCTGCACCCCAGTCTCCAACCTCTGCTCTCTGTATCAGTCCATTTGCACCCCAGTCTCTAAAGTCTGCTCTCTGCAAAGATCCTTCTGCACCCCAGTCTGCAACCTCTGCTTGCTGCAACAGTCCGTGTGCAACCCAGTCTACAACATTTGCTCTCTGCAACAGTTCTTCTGTACCTCAGTCTGAAAACTCTGCTGTCTGCAACGACTTTTTTGCACCCGAGTCTCCAACATCTTCTCTCTGAAACAGTCCTTCTGCCCCTAGTCTCTGAACTCTGCTTTCAGCAGCAGTCTTTCTGCACCCCAGTCTCCATTATCTGCTCTCTGCAACATTTCTTCTGCTCCCCAGTATCAAACCAGTGCTCTCTGTAAAAGTCCGTCTGCACCCCAGTCTCCAACCTTTGCTCTTTGTAAGGATCCTTCTGTACCTCAGTCTCGAACCTCCGCCCTCTGTAAAAGTCCTTCTGCACCTCAGTCTCCAAACGCTTTTCTCTGTAAGATCCTTCAGAAACCCAATCTCTAACATCTGCTCTCTGTAACAGTCCTTCTGCACCCCAGTCTTTAAACTCTGCTCTCTGTAATGGTCCTTCTGCACCCCAGTCTCGAACCTCTTCTCTCCACAAGGATCCTTCTGCACCTCAATCTCTAACCTCTGCTCTCTGCAAAGATCCTTTGGCACCCAGTCTCAAAACTCTGCTCGTTGCAACAGTCCTTGTGAACCCCAGTCTCCAACATCTGCTTTCTGCAACACTTCTTCTGTACCTCAGTCTGAAAACTCTTCTCTCTGCAATGGTCCATCTTCACCCCAGTCTCCAACCTCCACTCTCTGTTACAGCTCTTCTGTACCTCAGTCTTCAATCTCTGCTCATTGCAACAGTCCTTCTGCACCCAAGTCCCCAACATCTGCTCACCCAAACGATTCTACTGCACCCCGATCTCCAACTTCTGCTCTCTGCAACAGTCCTTAAACACCTCAGTCTTCAAACTCGGCTCTCTGCAACAGTCCTTCTATACCCCAATCTCCATACTCTGCTCGACAAAACGATCATTCTGGACCCCAATATCCAACCTCTATTCGCTACATCAGTCCTTCTGCACTCCAGTCTCTAACCTTTGCTCTCTGTACCAGTCCTTCTGTACCACAGTCTCCAAACTCTGTTCTCTTTAAGGGTCCTTATGCATCCCAGTATCCAACCTCTGCTTTCTGTATCAGTCATTTTGCACCACAGTATCCAAACTATGCCCTCTGTAAGAGTCCTTCTGCAACTCAGTCTGCAACCTCTCCTCTCTGTAACAGTCTTTCTGCACCCCAGTCTCCATCGTCTGCTCTCTGCAACAGTTTTTCTGCACCCCAGTCTCCAACATCTGCTATATGCAACAGTCATTCTCCACCCAAATCTCCAAACTCTGCTCTCTGTAAGGGTACTTCTGCATGCAAATCTCCAACCTCTGCTTTCTGTATCAGTTCTTCTCCATCCCAGTCTCCAAACTCTGCTCTGTGTAACTGTCCTTCTTCACCTTAGTCTCCAACGTCTGCTCTCTGCTACAGTCCTTCTGGAACCAAGTCTCCGTCATCTACTCTCTGCAACATTCCTTCTACACCCCAGTCTCCAACCTCTGCTCTCTGTAATAGTCCTCCTGTACCCCAGTCTTAAACCTCTGCTTTCTATATCATTCCTTCTGCACCTCTGTCTCAATCCTCTTCTCTCTATAACTGTCCTTCTGCACCTCAGTCTCTAACCTCTGCTCTCTGCAAGAGTTTCTTCTTCACCCAAATCTCCAACTTCTGATCTATTCAAAAGTACTTCTGCACCCCAGTATCCAACCTCTGCTCTCTGTACCAATCCTTCTGCACCCCAGTATCCAAATTCTACTCTCTGCAGAAGTCCTTCTTCATCACAGTCTCCAACCTCTGCTCGCTGTAATATGCTTCTGTACCCCAGTCTCCAAACTCTACTCTCTGTTACAATCCTGATGCAACTCAGTCTCCAACCTCTGCTCTCTGCAATGGTCCTACTGCAACCAGTCTTAAACCTCTGTTTTGCAACAGTATCATCTCCCCAGTATCAAATCTCTGCTCTCTGTAAAAGTACTTTTTTACCCCAGTCTCCAGTCTCTGCTCTTAGTAAAGGTCCTTCTGAACCCAAGTCTCCACACTCTGATTTGTATATCAGTCCTGCACCACAGTCTCCAACCTCTGCTCTCTTTAACAGTACTTCTGCTCCTCAGTCTCTATCCTCTCTTCTGCAACAGTCCTTCTGCAACCAAGTCTCCAGCCTCTGCTCTCTGCAACAATCCTCTGCACTCCAGTCTCCAGCCTCTGCTCTCTGTAAGATTCTTCTGCACCCTCGTCTCCAACCTCTGCTATCTTTAAAGGTCCTTTGGCACCTCAGTCGCCAACCTCTGTTCCCTGCAAAAGTCCTTCTGCACCCCAGTCTCCAAACTCTTCTCTCTGTAACAGTTCTTCTGCACCACAGTCTCCAAACTCTACTCTCTATAATGGTCCTTCAGCACCCCAGTCTCAAAACTCTGCTTTCTGTATCATTCCTTCTGCACCTCAGTCTCCAACCGCTGCTGTATTTAACAGTCCTTCTGCACCTCAGTGTTCAACATATGCTATCTGCAATTGTCCTTCTGCATCTCAGTCTTCAAACTCAACACTCTGTAACAGTCCTTCTGCATCTCAGTCTCCAAACTCTACTCTCTGTAAGATCCTTTTGCAGACCAATATCCAATCTCTGCTCTCTGTAACAGTCTTTCTGCACCCCTTCTCCAAACTTTGCTCTCTTTAACTGGCCTTTCTGAACATAGTCTCCAACATCTACTCTCTGGAACAGTCCATCTGCACAGAAGTCTCCAACCTCTGCTCTCTGCAACAGTCATTATGCACCCCAGTCTCCAACATCTGCTCTCTACATTGGTCCTTCTGCACCTCAGTCTGAATACTCTGCTCTCTGTCACGAAAATTCTGCACCCCAGTCTCCAACCTCTGTTCTCTGCAACAGTCCTTCTGCACCCCAGTCTCCAAACTCTGCTCTCTGTAACAGTCCTTCAGCACCCCAGTCTCCAAAAACTGCTTACTGTATCAGTCTTTCTGAACCACAGTCTCCAACCTCTGCTCTCTGTAACAGTCCTTCTGCAACTAAGTCTCCAACCTCTGCTCTATGCAACAGTCCTTCTGCACCCCAGTCTCCAACCTCTGCTCTCTGCAGTAATCCTTCTGCACCCCAGTCTCCAACCTCTGCTCTCTGCCACAGTCCTTCTGCATTCCAGACTCCAAACTCTTCTCACTGTAAGATCCTTCTGCAAACCAGTCTCCAACCTCTTCTCTCTTCAAAGTTCCTTCTGCACCCCAGTCTCCAACCTCTGTTCTCTGCATCAGTCCTTCTGCGCCACAGTCTCCAACATCTACTCTCTGCAACAGTTCTTCTTCACACCAGTCTCCAACCTCTGTTTTCTGTAACAGTCCTTCTGTACTGCAGTCTCCAACCATTGCTCTCTGTAAGGGTCCTTCTGCACCCGAGTTTCCAAACTCTGTTTTGTGTAACTGTCCTTCTGCACCTTAGTCTTTAACCTCTGCTCTCTGCTACAGTCCTTCTGCACCCCAGTCTCCTTCCTCTACTCTCTGCAACAGTCCTTCTACACGCAAGTCTAAAACCTCTGCTCTCTACAATAATTCTTTTGCACCCCAGTCTCGATCCTCCGCTCACGATATCAATCCTTCTGCACCCCAGCTTCCAAACTCTGCTCTCTTTAATGATTCTTCTGCACAACAGTCTCGAACCTCTGCTCTCCGCAACGATCCTTCTGCAACTCAGTCTCCATCCTCTGCTCTCTGCAAAGATCTTTTGGCACCCAAGTCTCAAAACTCTGCTCGCAGCCACAGTCCTTTTGAACCCCAGTCTCCAACATCTGCTCTCTGCAACAGTTCTTCTGTACATCAGTCTGAAACTCTGCTATCTGCAACAATCCTTCCGCACCCCAGTCTTCAAACTCTACTCTCTGTAACAGTCCTTCTGTACATGAGTCTCCAACCTCTGCTTTCTGTAAGACCCTTTTATAATTAGTCCACAAACTCTGCTCACTGAAACACATTCTGCACCCCAGTCTTCCAATCCCTGCTCTCTGTAACAGGCCTTCTGCACCCCAGTCCCCAAACACTGCTCTCTGTAAGAGGAATTCTTCACCCCAGTCTCCAACTGCTACTCTCTGCAACGATGCTTGTGCACCCCAGTCTCCAACCTCTTCTCTCTGAAAAAGTCCCTTCTGCACCACAGTCTCCAAACTCTGCTCTCTGAAAGAAACTTTTACAACCCAGTCTCCAACCTCTGCTGTCTGCAATAGTCCTTCTGCACCCCAGACTCCAACGTATTCTCTCTGCCACAGTCCTTCTGAATCCCAGACTCCAAACTCTTCTCACTGTAAGATCCTTATTCACTCCAGTCTCCAACCTCTGCTCTCTTCAAAGTTCTTTCTTCACCCCAGGCTCCAACCTCTGTTCTCTATAACAGTCCTTCTGTACTGCAGTCTCCAACCACTGCACTCTGTAAGGGTCCTTCTGCACCAGAGTCTCCTAACAATGTTCTGTGTAACTGTCCTTCTGCACCTTAGTCTCCAACCTCTGCTCTCTGCTACAGTCCTTCTACACACCAGTCTAAAACCTCTGTTCTCTGCGATAGTCCTTCTGCACCCCAGTCTCCAAACTCTGCTCTCTGTATCAATCCTTCTGCACCTCAGTCTCCAAGCTCTGCCCTCTGTAACGATTCTTCTGCACATCAGTCTCCAAACTCTACTCTTTGTAACAGTGCTTGTGAAACTCAGTCTCCAACCTCTGCTCGCTGTAAGATCATTCTGCACCTCAGTCTCCAAACTCTGCTCTCTGTAACAGTCCTCGTGCACCCCAGTCTCAAAACTCTACTCTCTGTACCAGGCTTTCTTCACCCCAGTTTTCAACATCTGCTCTCTGTATCTGTCCTTCTGCACCCCAGTCTTCAACCTCTGCTCTCTGCCACAATCCTTCTGCATCCTGTCTCCAATCTCTGCTCGCTGAAACAGTCCTTGTGCACCCAGTCTCCAACATCTTCTCTCTGCAACAGTTTTTCTGTACCTCAGTCTGAAACTCTGCTCTCCGCAACAATCCTTCTGCACCCCAGTCTTCAAACTCTACTCTCTCTAACAGTCCTTCTGCACATCAGGCTCCAACCTCTGCTTTCTGTAAGACCCTTTTAAACTTAATCCACATACTCTGCGCATTGAAACACATTCTGCACCCCAGTCTCCTATCTCTGCTCTCTGTAACAGGCCTTCGGCACCCCAGTCTCCAACCAGTGCTCTCTGTAAGATAAATTCTTCACCCCAGTCTCCAACAGCTACTCTCTGCAACGATGCTTGTGCATCCCAGACTCCAACATTTGCTCTCTGCAACAGTCCTTCTGAACCCCAGTCTCCAAACTCTGTTCTCTGCAACAGTCGTTCTTCATCCCAGTGTCATACCTCTGCCCTCTATACCAGTCCTTATGTACCAAAGTCTCCAACCTCTGCTCTCTTTATCCGTCCTTCTGCACCCAAGTATCTAATATCTGCTTTCTCTATAAGTTCTTCTGCACCCCAGTCTCCAATATCTGCTCTCTTTAACAATCTTTCTGCAACTCATTCTCCAACCTCTGCTTTCTGCAAAAGTTCTCCTGCACCACAATCTCCAACATCTGCTCTCTGCAACATTCCTTCTGCACCCCAGTCTCCTACCTGTGCTCTCTGTAAAAGTCCTTCTGCACCCCAATCTCAAACCTCTGCTCTCTGCAACGATCTTTCTACGCCTCAGTCTCCAACTTCTGCTCTCTGCAACGATTCTTCTGCATCACAGTCTCAAATATCTGCACTCTGTAACAGTCCTTCTACACCTCAGTCTTCAACCTCTGCTCTCTGCAAGTCTTTTTGCACCCCAATCTCCAACATGTGCTCTCTTCAACTGTCATTCTATAACCCAGTATCCAACCTCTGATCTGCTCTCTTAAACAGTCCGTCTGCACCCCACTCTCCAACATCTGCTCTCTGTAACAGTCCTTCTGCACCTCATTCTCCAAACCTTGCTCTCTGAAAGAAACTTCTACAACCCAGTCTCCAAACTCTGCTCTCAGTAACAGTCCTTCTGCACCCCATTCATCAACATCTGTTCTCAGCAACGGTCCTTATGCACCCCAGTCTCCAAACTCTGCTCTCCGCAAAAGTCCTTCTTTTCTTTTTTTTTTAATTTTTTTTAAATTTATTTTTTTTTATTGTTGGTCGTTCAAAACCTTACACAGTTCTTAATACATCATATTTCACAGTTTGATTCAAGCGGGTTATGAACTCCCAACTTTACCCCGTATACAGATTGCTGTATCACATCAGTTACCCTTCCATTGATTGACATATTGCCTTTCTAGTGTCTGATGTATTCTGCTGTCAGTCCTATTCTCTACTATCCCCCCTCCCCTCCCCTCCCCTCCCCTTTTCTCTCTCTACCCCTTCTACTGTAAATCATTTCTTCCATTTGTATTATCTTGTCTTACCTCTCCATTACATAGTTCTTGATATATCATATTTCACATTTTGATTCAAGTGGGTTATGCACTCCCATATTGCCCCTTATACAGCTTGCAGAATCACATCAGTTTCACTTCCATTCCTTTACATATTGCCATCCTAGTGTCTGTTGTATTCTGCTGCCTTTCCTATCCTCTACTACCAGTCCCCAACATAAGCTCTCTGAAAGATCCTTCTGCACCCAAGTCTCCAAACTCTACTCTCTGTAACAGTCCTTCTGCACCCCAGTCTCCAAACTATACTCTCTGTAACAATCCTTCTGCACATTAGTCTTTAGCCTCTGCTCTCAGCAACGGTCTTTTTGCACCTCAGTCTCCAAGTTCCGTTCTCTGCAACAGTCATTCTGCACCAAAGACTGCAACATCTGCTCTCTGTAACAGTCCTTTTGTACTGCAGTATCCAACCTCTGCTCTTTGTAACGGTTTTTCTGTACCCCAGTCTCTCACCTCTGCTTTCAGTATCAGTCCTTCTGCACCCCAGTCTCCAACCTCTTCTCTCTGTAACATTCCTTCTGCACCTCAGTCTTCATCTCTGCTCTCTGTATCAGTCCTTCTGCACCCCTGTTTAAAAACTCTGCTCTCTGAAACAGTCCTTCTGAACCTCAGCCTCCAACAACTGCTTTCATCAACAGTCCTTGTACACACCAGTCTCCAAACTCTGCTTTCTGGGACAGTCCTTTTATACCCCCATCTACATAATCTGCTCTCTGCAACGATCCTTCTGCACCTTATTCTCCAACGTCTGCTCTGCAACAGTCTCTCTGCAACCCAGTCTCCAAACTCTGCTCTCTATAAGATCCTTCTGTACCCCAGTTTCCAAACTCTGCTCTCTGTAACATTCCTTCTGCACCCCAGTCTCCAACCTCTGCTCTATGCAATGGTCCCTCTTCACCCCAGTCTCCAACCTTATTCTCAACAACAGTTCTTCTGTACCACAGTCTTCAACCTCAATTCTCTGTAAGGGTCCTTCTTAACCCCAGTCTCCAAACTCTGCTTTCTGTATCAGTGCTTCTGCACCACAGTCTCCAAACTCTGCTCTCTGTAACAGTCCGTCTGCACCTCAGACTCAAATCTCTGAAACCCAGTCTCCAACCTTTGCTTTCTGCAATGGTCCTTCTGCATCCCAGTCTTCAAACTCCGATCTCTACAATAGTTATTCTGCACCCCAGTCTAAAACCTCTGCTCTCTGTAACAGTCCTTCTGTACCGCAATCTCCAAACTCTGTTCTCTGTAATGGTTTTCCTGCACTACATTGTCCAACCTCTGCTTTAAGTATCAGTTTTTTTGCACAACATTCTCAAAACACTGCTGTCTGTATCAGTCCTTCTGCACCTCAGTCTGCAACCTCCGCTCTTTGCAATAGTCCATATGCAGCCCAGTCTTTAAATTTCGCTCTCTGTCACATTTCTTTTGCACCCCAGTCTCCAACATCTGCTGTCTGCAACAGTCTTCTCCGACCCAGTCTTCAAACTCTGCTCTCTGTAAGATCTTTTTTGCCACCCAGTCTCCTAACTCTGCTCTCTATAACAGTCCTTCTGCACGCCAGTCTTCTACCTCTGCTCTCTTTAACAGGGCTTCTGCACCCCAGTCTCCAAACTCTGCTCTCTGTAACAGGTCTTGTGCACCCCAGTCTCCAAACTCTTCTCTCTGCAACGATCATTCTACACCTCAGTCTCCAACATCTGCTCTATGTAAGATCCTTCTGCAACTCAGTCTCCCAACTCTGCCTTCTCTAACAGTCCTTCTGCACACCTTCTTCCAACTCTCCTCTTTGTAACAGGCCTTTTGCACCCAAGTCTCCAAAGTCTGTTCTCTATAAAAAGATTTCTACACCCCAGTCTCCAAACTCTTCTCTCTGCAACAGTCCTTCTGCACCCCAGGCTACAACCTGTGGTCTCTGCAACAGTCCTTCTGCACCTCAGTCTTAAAACGCTGTTCTCTGCTACGATCCTTTTGTACCTCAGTCCAACCTCTAGTCTCTGTAACAGTCCTTCTGCACCTGGGTCCCCAACATCTGCTCTCTGTTAGATCCTTCTTCAACCCAGTCTCCAAACTCTGTGATCTGTAACAGTCATTCTAGGGCTCTTCTCCACACTCTGCTCTCTGTAACAGGCCTTCTGAACCCCAGTCTCCTACCTCTGCTCTCTGTAACAGTCTTTTTGCACCTCAGTCTCCAAACTCTGCTCTCTGCAACGATCATTCTGCACCCCAGTCTCCAACGTCTCCTCTTCTCAACAGTCCTTCTGCACCTCAGTCTCCAAACTCTGCTCTCTGCAACAGTCCTTCTACACCCCAGTCTTCAACCTCTTCTCTGTGTAACAGTCCTTCTGAACCCCAGTCTCCAACCTCTGCTCTCTGTAACAATCCTTCTGCACCCCAGTCTCCAACCTCTGCTCTCCGTAACAGTCTTTCTGGACCATATTCTCCAACCTCTGCTCTCTGTTACAGTCTTTCTATACCTCAGTCACCAAACTCTTCTCTCTGTAACAGTCCTTCTGCACCCCAGTCTCCAACATCTGCTCTCTGCCACAGTTCTTCAGCACTTCAGTCTGAAAACTCTGCTCTCTGCAATGATCGTTCTGCATCCCAGTCTCCTACCTCTACTCTCTGTAACACTCCTTCTGCACCTCAGTATCCCAACTCTGCTCTCTTTAACATCCTTCTGCAACCCAGTCTCCAAACTCTGCTCTCTGTAACAGGCCTTCTGCACCTCAGTCTCCAACCTCTTCTCTCTGCAATGATTCTTCTCCACCCCAGTCTCCAACATCTGCTCTCTGCAACAGTCCTTTTGCACCCCAGTCTCCAAACTCTGCTATCTGTAAGATCCATCTGAACCCCAGTCTTTAACCTCTGCTCTCTGTAACAGTCCTCCTGCACCCCAGTCTCCAAACTCTGCTCTTTGTAACAGTCCTTCTGCACCTGAGTCTCCAACCTCTGCTCTCTGTAACAGTCCTTCTGCACCCCAGTCTAAATCATCTGCTCTCTGCAAAAGTCCTTCTGTACCCCAGTCTCCAAACTCTGCTATCTGCAACGCTCCTTCTGGACCCAGTCTCCAAAATCTGCTCTCTTCAACAGTCCTTCTGAACCACAGTCTCCAACCTATGCTCTTTGTAAGATTCTTGTGCAGTCCAGATTCCATACTCTGCATTCATTAACATTTCTTCTCCACCCCAGTATCCAAAATCTGTCTTCTGCAACAGTCCTTCTGCTCCCCAGTCTCCGACATCTGGTCCTTTTGTACCGCAGTCTCCAACCTGTGCTCTCTGTAATGGTCCTTCTACACCCCAGTCTCCAACCTCTGCTTTCTGTATCAGTCTGTCTGAACTTCAGTCTCCAACCTCTGTTCTCTGTATTTATCCTTCTGCACCTCAGTCTCCAAATTCTGTTCTCTGCAACGGTCCTTCTGCACCTCAGTCTCCAACCTCTACTCTCTATAACAGTCCTTCTGCACTTCAGTCTCCAACCTCTTGACTCTGTAGCATCTTTCTAAAACCCAGTTTACAAACTCTACTCTCTGTAAAAATCCTTCTGCACACTAGTTTCCAACCTCTGCTCCCTGAAATGATCCTTCTTAACCCCAGTCTCCAATGTCTGCTCTCTGCAACAGTCTTTCTGCACCCCAGTCTCCAATATCTGCTCTCTGCAACAGTCATTCTGAATTTCACTGGGAAAACTCTGCTGTATGCAACGAACATTCTGCACCTCAGTCTCCGAACTCTGCTCTCTGTAAGATCCTTCTGCAACCCAGACTTTAAACTCTGAACTCGGTAATCGTTCTTCTGCACAACAGTCTCCAACCTCTCCTCTCTGCAACAGGACTTCTGCAACCCAGTCTCCAACCACTGCTCTCTGTAACAGGCCTTATGCACCACAGTCTCCAAACACTTCTCTCTGCAAGGATTCTTCTTTACACCAGTCTCCAACCTCTGCTCTCTGCAACAGTTCTGTTGCACCACAGTCTCCAAAATCTGCTCTCTGTAAGATCTATCTGAACCCCAGTCTCCAACCTCTGCTCTCTGTAACAGTCCTTCTTCACCCCAGTCTCCAACCTCTGCTCTCTGTAACAGTTTTTCTGAACCCCACTCTCCAACATCTCCTCTCTGTAACAGGCCTTCTGCACAGCAGTCTCCAAACTCTGCTCTCTGCAACGATATTTCTGCACCCCAGTCTCCAACCACTGCTCTCTGCAATGATCCTACCTCACCCCAGTCTTCAACATCTGCTCTCTGCAACAGTCATTTCAACTCAAGTCCAAACTCTGCTCTCTCCAACGATCCTTCTGGACCCAAGCCTTCAAAGTGTTCTCTCTGAAACAGTCTTTCTGAACCACAGTCTCCAAACTCGGCTCTCTGTAACATCTTTCTGCACGCCAGTTTCCAAAATCTGCTCTCTCTAACATTCCTTCTCAACTGCAGTCTGTAAACTCTGCTTTCTTTGAGGGTCCTGTGGCACCCCAGTCTCCACCTCTGCTCTCGGAAACAGTCCTATTCCGCAGTCTCCAAACTCTGCTCTCCTTGATGGTCCTTCTGCACCCCAATTTCCAAACACTGCTTGCTGTAACAGTCTTTCTGCACATGAGTCTCCAAACTCTGCTCTCTGTAACAGTCCTTCTACACCTCAGACTCCAACCTATGCTCTCTTTAACAGTCCTTCTGCACCATAGTCTTCAACTTCTGCTCTCTGTAACAATACTTCTAAACCCCTGTCTGCAACCTCTGCTCTCTGTAATTTCCTTCTGAAACCCAATCTCCAAACTCTGCTCTCTGTAACAGTGCTTCTGCACACCGGTCTTCAACCTCTGCTCTCATCAAAGATCCTTCCTCACCAAAGTCTCCAACCTCTTCACTCTGCAACAATCCTTCTGTACCCAGTCTCCAAAATCTGCTCTCTGCAACAGTCCTTCTGCACCTCAGTCTGAAAATTCTGCTCACTTCAACGACCCTCCTTCACCCCAGTCTTTAACCTCTGCTCTCTGCAACAGTCCTTCTGCATCCCAGTCTTCAATATCTGCTCTCTGCAACAGTCCTTTTGCAACTCAGTCTGAATCTGTGCTCTCTGCAATGATCCTTCTGCACCTCAGTCTCCTAACTCTGCTCTTTGTAAAACCCTTCTGCAACCAAGTCTCCAGACTCTGCTCTTGGCAACAGTGGTTCTGCACCCTAGTCTCGAATGTCTGCTCTCTGTAAGATCCTTATGCACTCCAGTCTCCAACCACTGCTCTCTGTAACAATCCTTCTGCACCCCAGTCTCCAGCATCTGCTCTCTGCAACAGTTCTTCTGCACCTCAGTCTGAAAACTCTGCTCTCTGCAACGACCATATTGCATCCCAGTCTCCTACCTCTACTCTCTGTAACAGTCCTTATGCACCTCATTATCCCAACTCTGCTCTTTTTAACATCCTTCTGCAACCCAGTCTCCAAACTCTGCTCTCTGTAACAGGCCTTCTGCACCCCATTCTCAAGCATCTTCTCTCTGCAATGATTCTTCTCCACCCCAGTCTCCAACATCTACTCTCTGCAACAGTCCATTTGCACCCCAGTCTCCAAACTCTGCTATCTGTAACAGTCCTTCTGCACCTCAGTCTCCAACCTCTGCTCTCTTTAATAGTCTTTCTGCACCCCAGTCTAAAACATCTGCTCTCTGCAACAGTCCTTCTGCACCACAGTCTCCAAACTCTGCTATCTGCAACGCTCCTTCTGGACCCGTCTCCAACATCTGCTCTCTTCAACAGTCCTTCTGTACCACAGTCTTCAACCTCTGCTTTTTGTAAGATTCTTGTGCACTCCAAATTCCATACTCTGCACTCTGTAACATTCTTTCTCCACCTCAGTCTCCAACCTCTGTCCTCTGCAAAAGTCCATCTGCTCCCCAGTCTCCGACATCTGGTCCTTCTGTATCGCAGTCTCAATCCTGTGCTCTTTGTAAGGGACCTTCTACACCCCAGTCTCCAACCTCTGCTTTCTGTATCAGTCTGTCTGAACCGCAGTCTCCATCCTCTGTTCTCTGTATCTATCCTTCTGCACCTCAGTACTCAAAACTCTGTTCTTTGCAATGGTCCTTCTGCACCTCAGTCTTCAACCTCTACTCTCTGTAACAGTCCTTCTGCACTTCAGTCTCCAACCTCTGCTCTCTGTAGCATCCTTCTAACCCAGTCTCCAACTCTACGCTCTGTAACAATCCTTCTGCACACCAGTCTCCAACCTCTGCTCTCTGAAATGATCCTTTTTAACCCCAGTCTCTAATGTCTGCTCTCTGCAACAGTCCTTTTGCACCCCAGTTTTCAATATCTACTCCCTGCAACAGTCATTCTGCACTTCAGTTGGAAAACTCTGCTGTATGCAACAAACCTTCCGCACCTCAGTCTCCGAACTCTGCTCTTTGTAAGATCCTTCTGCCACCCAGTCTTTAAACTCTGCACTCGGTAATCGTCCTTCTGCACAACAGTCTCCAACATCTACTCTCTGCAACAGGACTTCTGCAACCCAGTCTCCAACCACTGCTCTCTGTAACAGGCCTTTTGCAACACAGTCTCCAAACACTTCTCTCGGCAAGGATTCTTCATCACACCAGTCTCCAACCTCTGCTCTCTGCAACAGTCCTCTTGCACCACAGTCTCCAAAATTTGCTCTCTGTAAGATCCATCTGAACCCCAGTCTCCAACCACTGCTCTCTGTAACAGTCCTTCTGCACCTCAGTCTCCAATCTGTGCTCTTCGTAACATTCCATCTGCACCAGAGTCTCCAACCTCTGCTTTCTGTAAGAATTTTTCTATACCACAGTCTCCAAACTCTGGTCTCTGTAACGGTCTTTCTGCACCCTAATTTTCAACCTCTGCTTTTTGTAACAGTCCCTCTGCACCTCAGTCTCCAAACTCTGCTTTCTGTAACAGTCCTTCTACACCTCAATTTCCAACCTCTGCTCTCTGTAACAGTACTTCTGCACCTCAGTCTGACACCTCTGTTCTCTGCACGATCCTTCTGCACCCCAGTTTCCAACCACTGCTCTCTGCAATGATCTTACTGCACCCTAGTCTCCAACCTCTGGTCTCTGCAACAGTCCTTCTGCACCTCAGTGTCCAAATTCTGCTTACTGTAAGATCCTTTTGCACCCCTGTATCAAACCTCTGCACTCTTTAATAGTCCTTCTGCACCTGAATTTCCAAACTCTGCTCTCTGAAACAAAACTTCCGCACCTCATTCTCCAACATCTGCTCTCTGCAACAGTCTTTCTACACCCCAGTCTCCAACCTTTGCTTTCTATAACATTCCTTCTGCAACCTAGTTACAAATATCTGCTCTATGCTACACTCCTTCTGCACCCCGGTCTCCAACATCTGCTCTCTGCAACAGTTCTTTTGCACCTCAGTCTTAAAACTCTGCTCTCTGCAACGACCCTTCTGCACCCCAGTCTCCTACATCTGCTCTCTCTAACAGTCCTTCTGCAACTCAGTCTCCCAACTCTGCTCTCTGTAAGATCCTTCTGAAACAAAGTCTTTAAACTTTGCTCTCTGTAACAGGCCTTCTCCAACCCAGTCTCCAATTTCTTCTCACGGCAATGATTCTTCTCCACCCCAGTCTCCAACATCTGCTCTCTGCAACAGTCTTTTTGCACCAAATTCTCCAAACTCTGCTCTCTTTAAGATCCAGCTGAACGCCAGTCTTCAACCTCTGCTCTCTGTAACAGTCTTTCTGCACCCCAGTCTCCTAACTCTGCTCTCTGTAACAGTGCTTCTGCACCTCAGTCTCCAAACTATGCTCTGTGTAACAGTCCTTCTGCACCCCAGTATCTAAAATCTGCTCTCTGCAACAGTCCTTCTGCACCCCATTCTCCAAACTCTGCTCTCTGCAACGATTTTCTGGAACACTGTCTCCAATATCTGCTCTCTGCAACAGTCCTTCTGCACCACAGTCTCCAACCTCTCTCTCTGTATGATCCTTCTGCCCTCCAGTTTCCAAACTCTGCTCTCTGTAACATTCTTTCTTAACCCCAGTCTTATGCCACGATATTCTGCAAAACTCCTTCTGCTCCCCAGTTACCGAGACCTGCTCTCTGTAACACTCCTTCTGTACTGCAGTCTCCAACCTCTGCTCTTTTTAATGGTCCTTCTACACCCCAGTCTCCAAACTCTGCTTTCTATATCAGTCTGTCTGAACCCCAGTCTCCAACCTCTGTTCTCTGTATCTATCCTGCTGCACCTCAGTCTCCAACCTGTGCTCTATGTAAGAGTCCTTCTGCACCCCAGTCTCCAACCTCTTTCCTCGGTCTCAGTCCTATACCGCAGTCTCCAACCAGCTGCTCTCTGTAACGGTCCTTCTGCACCCAATTTTCCAAACTCTGCTCTCTGTAAAAGTCCTTCTTAAACTCAGTCTCCAACCTCTGTTCTCTGTAACAATCTTTCTGCACCTCAGTCTCCAAACACTGCTCTCTCTAATACTCCACCTGCACCTCAATCTCCAAACTTTTCTCTTTGTAAGATTCTTCTACAACCCAGTCTTCAAATACTGCTCTCTATAACAGTTCTTCTGCACCCTAATCTCCAACTTCTGCTCTATCTAAGTGTCCTTCTGCACCACAGTCTCCAACCTCTGCTCTCTGCAACAGTCCTTCTGCACCCCAGTCTCCAACCTTTGTTCTCTGCAACAGTCCTTCGGCACCCGAGTCTCCAATCTTTGTGCTCTGCAAAAGTCTTTCTGCACCCCAGTCTCAAAACTCTGCTCTCTGTAACAGTCCTTCAGCACCCCAGTCTCCAAACTCTGCTGTCTGTAACAATCCTTCTGCACCGCAGTCTCCAACCTCTGCTCTATGTAACAGGACTTCTGCACCTCAGGTTCAAAACTTTGCTCTCTGCAACAGTCCTTCTGCACTCCAGTCTCCAACCTCTGCTCTCTGCAACAGTCCTTCTGGACCCCAGTTTCCAAACTCTGCTCTCTGCAACTGTCCTTCTGCACCACAGTCTCCAAACTCTGCTATCTGTAAGATCCTTCTGCACTCCAGTTTCCAAACTCTGCTCTCTGTAACATTCCTTCTCCACTCCAGAATTTATCCTCTGCTTTCAGCAAGTGTCCTGCGGCACCCCAGTCTCCAACGTCTGTCCTCTGCAACAGTCCTTCTACTCCCGAGTTTCCAACATTTGCTCTCTGTAACAGTCCTTCTATACCGCAGTCTCCAAACTCTGCTCTCCGTAACGTGCCTTCTGCACCCCAGTCTCCAAACTCTGCTTTCTATATCAGTCTTTCTGTACCCCAGTCTCAAACTTGTGCTCTCCGTATCTATCCTTCTACACCTCAGTCTCTAACCTGTGCTCTCTGTAACATTCCTTCTGCACCCCAGTCTTCAACCTTGGCTCTCTGTAACAGTTTTTCAATACCGCAATCTTCAAATTCTGCTCTCTGTAAGATCCTTCTGCAACCCTGTATTTAACCTCTGCTCTCTGTAACTGTCTTTTTGCACCCGAATCTCCAAACTCTGCTCTTTGTAACACGACTTTTGCACCTCAGCCTCCAACCTATAGTCTCTGCAACAGTCCTTCTGCACCTCAGTCTCCAAACTCTGCTCTCTACAACAGTCCTTCTGCACCTCAGTCTCCAACCTCTGCTCTCTCCAATGGTCATTATGCACCCCAGTCTCCAACATCTGTTTTCTGCAACAGTCCTTCTTCACCGCAGTCTCCAACCTCCGCTCTCTGAAACAGTCCTTCTGCTCTCCAGTCTCCAACATATGCTCTCTGTAACAGTCCTTCTCCACCCAAGTCTCCAAACTCTGCTCTCTGTAGCAGTCCTTCTGTACTGCTGTCTCCAACCTTTGCTCTCTGTAACTGTCATTGTCCACATCAGTCTCCAAACTGTGCTTTTTGTATCAGTAGTCCTGCACCCCAGTCTCCAACCTCTTCTCTCTGTTACAGTCCTTCTACACCTAAGTCTCAAACCTCTGCTCTCTGCAACAGTCCTTCTGCACCTCAGTCTCCAACCTCTGCTTTCTTTGAAAGGCCTTCTTCACCCCATCCCCAACCTCTCCTCTCTGTAACGATTTTTCTCCACCCCGTCTCCAAACTCTGCTCTCTATAACAGTCCTTCTGCACCCGAGTCTCCAAACTCTGCTCTCTGTAAAGGTCCTTCTCCACTCCAGTCTCCAACCTCTGCTTTCTATATCAGTCCTTCTGCACCACAGTCTCTGACCTCTTCTCTCTGTAACACTCCTTCTGCAGCACAGTCTCCAACCTGTGCTCTCTGCAAAATTTATTCTGCACCACAGTTCTAACCTGTGCTCTCTTTAACAGTCCTTCTACACCCCAGTCTCCAACCTCTGCTCTCTCTAACGATCCTTCTGCCACACAGTCTCCACCTCTGCTCTCTGCAACGATCCTCCTGTACCTCAGTCTCCAAACTCTGTGCTCTCTAACAGTCCTGCTGCACCTCAATCTTCAAACTCTGCGCTCGGTAAGATCCTTGAAAAACCCAGTCTCCAAACTCTGATTTCTGGTTCAGTTTCTAACCTTTGCTCTCTCCAGTTATCCTTCTGCACCCAAGTCTCTATCCTCTGCTCTCTCTAACAGTCTTTCTGTACCGCAGTCTTCAAACTCTGCATTTTGTAACCGTCCTTCTACACCCCAGTCTTCAACCTGTTCTCTCTGCAATGATTCTTCTGCACCCCAGTCTCCAACGTCTTCTCTCTGCAACAGTCCTTCTGCACCCAAGTCTCCAAACTCTGCTCTCTGTAAGATTCTTCTGCACCTCAGTTTCCAAACTCTGTTCTCTGTAACATTCCTTCTCCACCCCAGTCTCCCACCTCTGCTCTTTTCAACAGTCCTTCTGCACTCCATTCTCCAACCTCTGCTCTCTGCAACAGTTCTTCTGCACCCCATTCTCCAACCTCTGCTCTCTGCAACAGTCCTTCTGCCCCACAGTGTCCACCATCTGCTCTCTGCCACAGTCCTTTTTTACACTAGTCTCCAATCTCCACTCTCGGTATCAGTCCTTATGTACTGCAGTCTCCAACCTCTGCTCTCTGTAACGGTTTTTATGCACCCCAGTTTCCAAAGTCTCCTTTCTGTATCAGTCCTTCCTCACCCCAGTCTCATAACTCTACTCTCTGAAACAGTCCTTCTGTACATCAGTCTCTAAACTCTGCTCTCTGCAACAGCCTTCTTCATCCCAGTCCCCAACCTCTGCTCTCTGGAACAGTCCTTTTACACCCCAGTCTCAAACATCTGCTCTCTGCAACAGTTCTACTACACCTCTGTCTCTAAACTCTACTGTCTGTAACTGTCCTTCTGTACCTCAGTCTCCAACCTCTGCTCTCTGTAAGAGTCCTTTTGCACTCCAGCCTCCAACATCTCCTCACTGCAACCGTCATTCTGCAACCCAGTCTTTAACGTCTGCACTTTCATCAGTCCTTCTGCACCTCAGTCTGAAAACTCTGCTCTCTGCAAGTATCCTTCTGCACCCCAGTCTCCAACCTCTGCTCTTTGTAACAGTCCTACTGCACCTCAGTCTCCAAACTCTGCTCTATATAACATCCTTCTGCAACCCAGTATCCAAACTCTGCTCTCTGTAACAGTTCACCTGCTTCCCAGTCTCCAAACTCTGCTCTCTGTGAAAGGCCTTCTGCAACCCAGTCTACAAACTCAGCTTCAGCACCCCAGTATCCAACCTATTCTCTCTGCAACGATCCTTCTACACCCCAGTCTCCAACATCTGAACTCTGCAACAGTACTTCTGCACCCCAGTGTGCAACCTCTGCTCTCTGTAAAAGTCCTACTGTACCACAGTCTCCAACTTCTGCTCTCTTTAAGGCTACTTCTGCACCGCAGTCTCAAAACTCTGCTTTCTATATCAGTCCTTCTGCACCCCAGTCTCCAAACTCTGCTCTCTGTAACAGTCCTTCTGAACCTCATCTCCAACCTCTTCTCTCTGCAGCAGTCCTTCTGCACCTCAGTTTCAACCTCTTCTCTCTACAACAGTCCTTTTGCACTTAAGTCTCCGATCTCTGCTTTCTATAACAGTCCTTCTGCACCCCAGTCTCCAATCTCTGCTCTCTGTAAGATCCATCTGCACCCCAGTCTCCGACCTCTGCTCTATGTAACAGTTCTTCAGCACCTCAGTCTCCAACCTCTTCTCTCTGTAACAATCCTTCTTCAAGTCAGTCTCCAAACGCTACTCTCAGCAATGGTCCTTCTGCACCAAAGTCTCGAAACTCTGTTCTCTGCAATGGTTTTTCCGCACCCTAGTCTCCAACCTCTGCATTCTGCAACAGTCCTTCTGCACCCCAGTCTCCAACCTCTGCTCTCTGTAACAATCCTTCTGCACCTCAGTCTCCAACCTCTGCTCTCTGCAACGGTCCTTCTGCACCCCTGTCTTCAAACTCTGTTGTCTCCAACAGTCTTTCTTATCCTCAGTCTTCTGCACCCCAATTTCAACCCCTACTCTCTGCAAAAGTCTTTCTGCACCCCATTCTCCAACCTACTCTCTACAACAGTCCTTCTGCACCTAAGTCTCCAACATCAGATCTCTGCAACAGTCCTTCTCCTCCCCAGTCTCCAATCTCTGCTCTCTGTAACAGTTCCTTTGTCCTGCAATTTCCAAACTCTTCTGTCTGTAACTGTCTTCTGAACCCCAGTCTCCAACCACTGCTTTTTCTATCAGTTATTCTGCACTAAAGTCTCCGAACTCTGCTCTCTGTAACAGGCCATCTGCACCTCAGTCTCCAAATTCTGCTCTCTGCAAAGGTCCTTTGGCACCCCAATCCCCAACCACTGCTCGCTGCAACAGTCCTCTTACACCCAAGTCTCAAACCTCTGCACTCCGCAACAGTCCTTCTGCACCTCTGTCTCCAACATCTGTTCTCTGCAATGGTCTTTTTGCACCTCACTATTCAACATCTATCTCTGTAATAGTCCTTCTACACCTCAGTCTCCATTCTCTGCTCTCTGTAATAGGCCTTCTGCACACAAGTCTCTAAACTCTGCTCTATTTAACAGTCCTTCTGCATGCCAATCTTCAACCTCTGCTCTCTGGAGAAGTACTTCTGCACCTCAGTCTCAAAACTCTGCTCTCTGTAAGATTCTTCTGCACCACAGTCTTCAAACACTGCTCTCAGTATCAGTCCTGCACCTTAGTCTCCAAACATGCTCTCTGTAACAGTTTTTCTGCACCTCAGTCTTCAACAACTGCTCTCTGAAACAGTCTTTCTGCACCCCATTCTCCAACCTCTGCTTTCTAGAACAGTCCTTCTATACCCCAGTATCCATAATCTACTCTCTGCAATGATCCTTCTTCACCATAGTCTCCAACGTCTGCTCTCTACCACAATCCTTCTGCACCACAGTCTCCAAATTTTCCTCTCTGTAAGATCCTTGTACACTCCAGTTTCAAACTCTGCTCTCTGTAACATTCCTTCTGCACCCCAGCCTCCAAATTTTTCTCTCTGCAATGGTCCCTCTGCACCCTACTCTCCAACCTTGTTCTCTACAACAGTTCTTCTGTACCGCAGTTTTCAACCTCTGTTAACTGTAAGGGTTATCCTGAACCCCAGTCTCCAAATTCTGCTTTTTGTATCAGTCCTTCTGCACCTCACTCTGCAACATCTTCTCTCTGCAACAGTCCTTCTGCACCCCAGTCTTCAATATCTGCTCTCTGCAACAGTCCTTCCTCACCCCAGTCTTTAAAATCTGCTCTCTGCAATCGTACTTTTCCACCGAAGTCACAAACCTCTGCTCTCTGTAGCAGTCCTTCTGCACCTCAGACTCCAACCTCTGCTCTCTGCAACAGTCCTTCTGCCCCCCAATCTCGAACCTCTGCTCTCTGCAACAGTCCTTCTGCCCCCCAATCTCGAACCTCTGCTCTCTGCAACAGTTTTTCTGCACCTCAGTGTCCAAACTCTGCTCTCTGTAATATCCTTCTGAAACCCAGTCTCCAACATATGCTTTCTGCAATGGTCCTTCAGCAACAGAGTCTCCAACCTCTTTTCTCTACAACATTTATTCTGCACCCCAGTCTCCAACCTCTGCTCTCTGTAACAGTTCTTCTGTACCGCAGTCTCAAACCTCTGTTCTCTGTAAGGGTCTTTCTGCACCCCATCTCCAACCACTGCTTTCTGTATCAGTCTTTCTGCAACCAAGTCTTCAAAGTCTGCTTTCTGTATCCGTCTTTCTGCACACCAGGCTTCAACCTCTGCTCTTCGTAACAGTCCTTCTGCACCCAAGACTCCAACCTCTGCTCTCTGCAACAGTCCTTCTGCACCCCAGTCTCCAACCTCTGCTCTCTGTAACAGTCCTTTTGAACATCAGTCTCCAACCTCTGTTCTCTGTAAGAGGCCTTCTGCACCCCAGTCTACAACCTCTCCTCTCTGTAACAGGCCTTCTGCATTCAAGTCTCTAAACTCTAATCTCTTTAACAGTCCTTCTGCACCGCAGTCTCCAACCTCTGCTCTCAGTATCAGTCCTGCACCCCAGACTCCAAACACTGCGCTCTGTAACAGTTTTTCTGCACCTCAGTCTTCAACAACTGTTATCTGCAAGAGTCCTTCTGCACCCCAGTCTCCAACCTCTGCTCTCTAGAACCGTCCTTCTATACCCCAGTCTCCATAATCTACTCTCTGCAACGATCCTTCTGCACCCCAGTCTCCAACGTCTGCTCTCTGCAAAATTCCTTCTGCACTCCAGTCTCCAAACTTTCCTCTCTGTAAGATCTTTCTGCACCCCAGTTTCCAAACGCTGCTCTCTGTAACATTTCTTCTGCACCCCAGTCTCCAACCTGTTCTCTACAACAGTTCTTCTGTACCGCAGTCTTCAACCTCTGTTCTCCATTAGAATCCTTCTGAACCCCAGTCTCCAACCTCTACTTTCTGTATTATTCTTTCTTCACCACAGTCTCCAAACTCTTTTCTCTGTAACAGTCCTTCTGCACCTCATTCTGCAACCTCTGCTCTCTGCAACAGTGCTTCTGAAAACCAGTTGTCAACCTCTTTTCTCTACAACATTCCTTCCTCACCCCAGTCTCCAAAATATGCTCTCTGTAACAGTCCATTTCCACCGCAGTCTCCAACCTCCGCTCTCTGTAACAGTACTTCTGTTCTGTAGTGTCCAACCTCTGCTCTCTGTAATGGTCCTTCTGCACCCCATTATCCAAACGCTCCTTTCTGTATGAGTCCTTCTGCACCCCGGTCTCGAACCTTGGCTCTCTATAACAGTCCTTCTGCACCTCAGACACAAAGCTCAACTCTCTGCAACAGTACTTCTGCGCCCCAATCTCCAACCTCTTCTTTCTGCAATGGTCCTTCTGCACCCCAGTCTCCAACCTCTGTTCTCTACAAAACTTATTCTACACCCCAGTCTCCAACATTTGCTCTCTGTAACAGTCCTTCTGTACCGCAGTCTCCAACCTCTGTTCTCTGTAAGGGTCCTTCTAAAGCCCAGTCTCCAACCTCTGCTTTCTGTATCAGTCCTTTTGCCCCACATTCTCCAAACTCTGCTCTCTGTAACAGTCCTTCTGTACCTCAGTCTGCAACCTCTGCTCTCTGCAAAAGTTCTTCTTCACCCCAGTCTGCAATCTCTGCTCTCTGCAACAGTCCTCCTGCACCCCAGTCTTCAACATTGGCTCTCAGCAACAGTCCTTCTCCACCTCAGTCTCCAACCTCTGCTCTCTGCAACAGTCCTTCTGAACCCAGGTCACCAATGTCTGCTTTCTGTATTAGTCCTTCTGAACCCCAGTCTCCAACGACTGCTCTCTGTAACAGTCCTTCTGCACCCCAGTCTCTAACCTCTCCTCTCTGCAGCAATTCTTCTCCACCCCAGTTTCCAACCTCTGCTCTCGGCAACAGTCCTTCTGGACGCCATTCTCCAACTGCTAAACTCTGCAACAGTCCTTGTACACCCCAGTCTTTCAAATCTGCTCTCTGCAACAGTCTTTCTGCACCTCAGTCTGAAAACTCTGCTCTCTGCAACAGTCTTTCTGCACCCCAGTCTCCAACCTCTGTTCTAAGCAAAAGTCTTTGTACAACCCAGGCTCCAAACTCTGCTCTCTGTAACAGTCCTTCTGTACTGAAATCTCCAACCTCTGATGTCTGTAATGGTCCTTCTGCACCAGAGACTCCAAACTCTACTTTCGATATCAGTTATTCTGCACCCCAGTCTCCAAATTCTTCTTTCTGCAACAGTCCTTCTACACCCCAGTCTCCAAACTCTGCTCTCTTCTACAGTCCTTCTTCACCCCAGTCTCCAAACAGTGCTCTCTGCAACTGTCCTGCTGCACCCCAGTCTCCAGCCTCTGCTCTCTGTAGCGATCCTTCTGCACCTCAGTCTTCAACCTCTGCTTTCTGCATAGATCCTTTTTCACCACAGTCTCCAAACTCTGCTCTCTGCAACACTCCTTCTGCACCCCAGTCTCCAAGCTCTGCTCTCTGTAACTGTCCTTCTGCACATCAGTGTCCAAACTCTACTCTCTGTAAAAATTCATGTTCACGTAGGTCTCCAAAATCTATTCCCTGTAAGAGACTTTCTACACCCCAGTCTCCAACATCTGCTCTCTGTAACAGTTCTTCTGAACCCCAATCTCCAAACTCTGCACTCTGTAAAACTCCTTCTGCACCACAGTCTTTATACACTGCTCTCTGTACGAATCCTTTTGCACACCAGTCTCCAACCTCTCCTCTCTGTAAATGTCCTACTCCACATCAGTCTCGAAGTTCTGCAATCTGTAAAGGTCCTTCTGCATTTCAGTCTCCAACCTCTGCTCTCTGTAACAGTCCTTCTGCACCACAGTCTCCAACATCCGTTCTCTGCAAAGATCCTTATTCTCCCCAGATTCCAACCTCTGCTCTCTGCAACGGTTTTTCTGAACCCCAGTTTTCAACCTCTGCTCTTTGTAACAGTCCTTCTGCAACTCAGTCTCCATTCTGCACTCTGCAACAGTCCTTCTGCATCCCAGTCTTTAAACTCTGCTCCAGGTAACAGTTTTACTGCACCCCAATATCCAAACTCTGCTCTTCCTAACACTCCTTCTTCTTCCCAGTCTCCACACTCTGATATCTGTAACAATCCTTCTGGAACTCGGTCTCCAACCTCTGCTCTCTACAACAGTCCTTCTGCTCCTAAGTCTCCAACCTCTATGCTCTATAAAAGTCCTTCTGCACCTCCGTCTCCAAACTCTGTTCTCTGTAAGATTCTCCTGAAACCCATTTGTCAAACTCTGCTCTGTGTAACAGTCCTTCTAAACCCCAGTCTCCAAACTCTGCTCTCTGTAACAGACCTTCTGCACCCCAGTCTTCAACCTCTGCTCTCTGTAACAGTCTTTCTGCAACCCAGTCCCAAACCTGTGCTCTCTGCAACGATTTTTCTGCACCCCAGTCTCCAAACTCTGCTCTCTGTGACAGTCTTTATGCTCCCCAGGATCCAATATCTGCTCTCTACTACAGTCTTTCTGAACATCAGTCTGAAAACTCTGCACTCTGAAACAGTCCTACTGGACCCCAGTTTCCAACCTTTGCTCTCTGAAACATTCTTTCTGAAACTCAGTCTCCAAAATGCTCTCTGTAAGATCCTTCTGCAACCCTGTCTCGAAACTGTGCTATCTTTAACAGTGATTCTGCACCCCAGTCTCCAAACTCTGCTCTCTGTAACCGGCCTTCTGCACCCCACTCTCCAACCTCTGCACTCTATAAAAGGCCTTCTGCAACCAAGTCTCCATCCTCTTCTCTCGGCAACTATCCTTCTTCACCTCTGTCTCCAACCTCTGCTCTCTGCAAAGTTTCTTCTGCACCCCAGTTTCCAAACTCTGTTCTCTGCATCAGTCCTTCTGCACCCAAGTCTCCAACATCTGCTCTCTGTAACAGTCCTTCTGTACCGCAGTCTCCAAGATCTGCTCTCTGTAACGGTCCTATTGCACCCCAGTCTCCAACGTCTGCTTTCTGTATCAGTTTTTCTGCACCCCAGTCTCCAAACTCTGCTCTCTGTAACAGTTCTTCACACTTCAGTCTCCATCTTCTGCTCTCTGCAACGCTCCTTCTTCACCCCAGTCTCCAACTTCTGCTCTCTGCAACATTTCTTTTGCACTCCAGTCTCCATCTGTGCTCTCTGTAACTGTCCTTTGGCACCCCAGTCTCCAAACTCTTTTTTCTGCATTACTACTTCTGCACCCCAGTCTCCAATCTCAGCCCTCTCTAACAGTCCTTGTGTACCTCAGTCTCAAAACTCTGCTTTGTGTAACGGTCGTTCTGCACCCCAGTCTCCACACTCCGCTTTCTGTATCAGTTCTTCTGCACCCCAGTCTCCAACCTATGATATCTACAACAGTCCTTCTGCACCTCAGCCTGAAACCTCTGCTCTCTTCACGATCCTTCTTCACCCCACTCTCCAACCTCTACTCTAAGTAACAGGACTTGTGCACCTCAGTCTCCCACCCCTCCTCTTTGTAAAAAGCCTTCTGCAGGCCAGTCTCCAATCTCTACTCTTGTAGCAGGCCTCAGCAACCAAAACTCCAAAATCTGCTCTCTACAACGATCCTTCTCCACCCCAGTCTCCAACCTTGCTCTCTGCAATGATCCTAGTGCACGCCAGTCTCCAACCTCTGATCTATGGAACAGTGCTTCTGCACCTCAGTCTCCAAATTCTGCTCTCTGTAAAATCCTTCTGCACCCCTGTATCCAACCTCTGCTCTCTGTAACAGTCCTTCTGCATCTTAGTCTCCAAACTCTGCTCTCTGTTACAGGCCTTCCACACCTCAGTCTCCAAACTCTGCTCTCTGCAACAGTCCTCTGCACCCCAGTCTCCATCCTCTGCTCTCTAAAACAGTCATTCTGCACCCTAGTTACCAACATCTGCACTCTGCAACAGTCCTTCTGCAGCCCAGTCTTTAACATCTGCTCTCTGCAACAATTCTGCACCTCAGTCTGAAAACTCTGCTCTCTGCAACGACCTTCTGCACCCCAGTTTCCTACCTCTGCTCTCTGAAACAGTCCTTCTACACCTCAGTCTCCAAACTCTGCTCTCTGTAAGACCCTCCATCAACCCAGTCTTTAAACTCTGCACTCTGTAACAGTTGTTCTTCACAACAGTCTTTAAACTCTGCTCTTTGTAACAGGACTTCTGCACTCCAGTCTCTAACCACTTCTCTCTTAAACGATTCTTCTCCACCCCAGGCTCCAACATCTGCTCTCTGAAACAGTCCTTTGCACCCCAGTCTCCAAACTCTGCTCTCTGTAACTATCCTTCTTCACCCCAGTCATCAAACTCTGCTCTCTGTAACATTCCTTCTTAACCCCAGTCTCCAATATCTGCTCTCTGCAACAGTACTTCTCCACCCCAGTCTCCAAACTCTGCTCTCTGCAACGATCCTTCTGGACCCCAGTCTCCAACATCTGCTCTCTGCAACAGTCCTTCTGCACCACAATCTCCAACCTCTCCTATCTGTAATATCCTTCTGCACTCCAGTTTCCACACTCAGCTTATTGTAACATTATTTCTGCACCCCAGTCTCCAACCTCTGTGCTCTGAAATAGTACTTCTGCTCCCCAGACTCCAAGATCATCTCTCTGTAACAGACCTTCTGTACCGCAGTCGTTAACCTGTGCTATTTGTAAGGGTCCTTCTACACCCCAGTCTCCAACCTCTGCTTTCTGTATCAGTCTGTCTTAACCCCAGTCTCTAAACTCTGTTCTCTGTATCTAACCTTGTGCACCTCAGTCTCCAACCTATGCTCTATGTAAGAATCCTTCTGCACTCCAGTCTCCAACCTCTGCTCTCGGTAACAGTCCTATACCGCAGTCTACAACCTCTGCTCTCTGTAACAGTCTTTCTGCACCCCAATTTCCAAACTCTGCTTCCTGTAACAGTCCTTCTTCACCTGAGTCTCCAAACTCTCCTATGTGTAACAGTCCTTCTAAACCTCAGTTTCCAACGTCTGCTCTTTGTAACCGTCCTTCTTGACCTCAGTCTTAAACCTCTGCTCTCTGCACGATCCTTCTGCACCCCAGTCTCAAACCAATACTCTCTGCAACAGTCCACCTGCACCTCATTCTACAACCTCTGCTCTCTGTAAGATCCTTCAGCAACCCAGTCTTTAAACTCTGCTCTCTATAACAGTCCTTCTGCACCCCAGTCTCCAAACTCTCCTCTCTGCAACAGTCTTTCTGCACCCCAGTCTCGAACACCTGCTCTCTGCAACAGTCCTTCTGAACCTCAGTCTGAAACTCTTCTCCCTTAAACCACACTTCTGCACGCCAGTATCCTAATTCTGCTCTCTGTAACAGTCCTTCTGCACCTCATTCTCTCAACTCTGCTCTCTGTAAGATCTTTATACAAACAAGTCTTTAAACTCTGCACTCTGTAACAGTTCTGCACAAAAGTCTCCAAACTCTGCTCTTTGTAACAGTCCGTCTGTACTGCAGTTTCCAAACTCTTCTCTCTGTAACGGTCTTTCTGCACCCCACTCTCCAACCTCTGCTTTCTCTATCAGTCCTTTTGCACTCAATCTCCAACCTGTGCTCTGTAACGGTCCTTCTGCATTTCAGTCTCTAACGTCTGCTAGCTGCAACAGTCTCTCGGAACCCCAAACTTCAACCTCTGCTCTCTGCAACAGTCCTACACCCAAGTCTCCAACCTCTGAACTCTGCAATAGTCCTTCTGCACCTCAGTCTCCAACCTCTTCTTTTTGCAAAGGTCTTTCTGCACCTCAGTCTTCAACATCTACTCTCTGTAACAGTCCTTCTGCACCTCAGTCGCCAACGTCTGCTCTCTGTAACAGTCCTCGGCACCCCAGTCTCCACCCTCTGCTCTCTGCAATGATTTTTACACCCAAGTCTCCAAACTCTTCTCTCTGCAACAGTTCTTCTGCACCCCAGTCTCCAACATCTGCTCTCTGCAACAGTTTTTCTAAACCTCATTCTGAAAACTCAGCTCTCTGCAACGATCTTTGTGGACCAAAGTCTACAACCTCTGCTCTCTCTGACAGTCCTTCAGCACCTCCGTCACCAACCTCTTCTATCTGTAAGATACTTATGCCACCCAGTCTCCAAATGCTACTCTATGTTACAGGCCTTCTGCTCCCCAGTTTCCAAGCTCTTCTCTGTGTAACAGGTTTTCTGCACCTCAGTCTCCAACCTCTTCTCTCTGCAACGATTTTTCTGCACCCCATTCTCCCACCTCTGCTCTCTGCAACAGTCCTATTGCACCCCAGTCTCCAACCTCTGCTCTCTGCAACAGTACGTCTATACCACAGTCTCCAAACTCTATTCTCTGTAACGGTCCTTCTGCACCCCAGTCTCCAATCTCTGCTTTCTGTATCCGTCGTTCTGCACCCCAGGATTCAACCTCTGCTCTCTGTAACAGTCTTTCCCCGCAGTCTCCAAACTCTGCAACAGTGTTCTGCACCCCAGTCTGGAAACACTGCACTCTGCACAGTCCTTCTGCACCCAGTCTCCAACCTCTGCTCTCTTCATCAGTCCTTCTGCACCTCAGTCTCCAAACACTGCTCTCTGTAACAGTTTTTCTGCACCTCACTCTTCAAAAACTGCTCTCTGCAACAGGCCTTCTGCACCCCAATCTCCAACGTCTGCTCTTTGCAACAATCTTTCTGCACCCCAGTCTCCAAACTTTCCTCTCTGTAAGATTTTTCTGCTCCCCAGTCTCCAAACTCTACACTCAGTATCAGTCCTTTTGCACCCCAGTCTCCAAACACTGCTTCCTGTAACAGTTTTTATGCACCTCAGTCTTAAACAACTGCTCTCTGCAACAATCCTTCTGCACCCCAGTCTTTAACCTCTGCTCTTTAGAACAGTCCTTCTATACCCCAGTCTCCATAATCTACTCTCTGCAACGATCCTTCTGCACCCCAGTCTCTAACGTCTGCTCTCTGCAACAATCCTTCTGCAACCCAGTCTCCAAACTTTCCTCTCTGTAAGATTTTTCTACACCCCAGTTTCCAAACCCTGCTCTCTGTAACATTCCTTCTGCACCCCACTCTCCAACCTCAGCCCTCTGTAATAGACCCTCTGCACCCCAGTCTCCAACCTTGTTCTCTACAACAGTTCTTCTGTACCTCAGTCTTCAACCTCTGTTCTCTGTAAGGGTCCTTCTGCACCCCAGTCTCCAACCTCTGCTTTCTGTATCAGTCCTTCTGCACCTCACTCTTCAAACTCTTCTCTATGTAACTGTCCTTCTGCACCTCACTCTTCAAACTCTGCTCTCTGCAACAGTCCTTGTGCACACCAGTCTTAAACCTCTGCTCTCTGCAACAGTCCTTCTGAATCCCAGTCTCAAACATCTGCTCTCTACAACAGTCCTTCTCCACCCCAGTCTCCAACATCTGCTCTCTGCAACAGTCCTTCTCCACCCCAGTCTCCATCATCTGCTCTCAGTAACAGTCCTTCTGCACCTCAGTCTGAAAACTCTTCTCTCTGGAACGATCCTTCTGCATCTAAGTCTCAAAACTCTTCTCTGTGTAACAGTCTTTATGTACCTCAGTCTCCAACCTTTTGTCTCTATAAGATCCTTTTGCAACCCACTCATTAAACTCTGCTCTCTGTAACTGTCCTTCTGCACCCCAGTCTCCAAGCACTGCTCTCTGTAACAGGCATTCTGCACCTCAATCTCCAACCTATGCTGTGTATAACAGGCCTTTTGACGCCAGTCTCAAAACTCTTCTCTCTTCAACTATCCTTCTGCACCCAGTCTCTAACCACTGCTCTCTGCACCAGTCCTTCTGCACCCCAGTCTCACACCTATGCTGTCTGTAAGATCCTTCTGCACACTTGTCTCCAACTTCTGCTCTCTGTAAAAGTACTTCTGTAAAGAAGTCTCGAAACTCTGCTCTCTGTAAGGGTCCTTCTGCATTTTTCAATCTCCAATCTTTGCTCTCTACAACACTCCTTCTGCAACCCAGTCTCCAAAATTTGCTCGGTGCAATAGATTTTCTGCCCATGAGTCTCCAACCTGTGCTCTCTGTAAAAGTCCTACTGCACCCCAGTCTTCAACCTGTGCTTTCTGTAAAAGTCCTCCTGCACCACAGTCTCCAATCTCTGCTCTCTATAAAGATCCTTCTGCACCCCAGTCTCCAAAATCTGCTCTCTGCAACAATATTACTGCACCCCAGTCTCCAAAGTCTGCTCTCTGTAATAGTCCTTCTGCACTGCAGTCTCCAACCACTGGTCTCTACAACAGTCCTTCAGCACCCAAGTCTCCAACATCTGCTCTCTGCAACAGTCCTTCTACAACCCAGTCTCGATACTCTGCTCGACTCAACAATCCTTCTGCACCCCAGTCTCCAACCTCTGTTCTCTTCAACAGTTCTTCTCCACCCCAGTCTCCAACCTCTGCTCTCTGAAAGGGTCCTTATGCACCCCAGTATCCAAACTCTGCTTTCTGTATCAGTCGTTTTCCACAACAGTCTCGAAAATCTGCCCGCTGTAACACTTTTTCTGCTACTCAGTCTACAAACTCTGCTCTCTGCATCAGTCCTTCTGCACCTCAGTCTCCAACCTCTGCTCTCTGTAAGGGTCCTTCGGCACCTGAGTCTCCAACCTCTGCTTTCTGTATCAGTCCTTCTGCACCCCAGTGTTTAACCTCTGCTCTCTGTAACAATCCTTCTGCACCTCGGTCTCCAATGTCTGCTCTCTGCAACGGTCCTTCTGCACCTCAGTCTCCAACATCTTCTCTCTGTAACAGTGCTTCTGCACCTCAGTCTCCAACTTATGCTCTCCTTAATATCTTTCTGCAACCCAGTATTCAAACTCTGCTCTCTGTACCAATCTGTCTGCACCTCAGACTTCAAACTCTGCTGTCTGTAACAGGCATTCTGCACCCCAGTCTCCGAACTCTGCTTTCTGTATCAGTCCTTCTGCACCCCAGGCCCCAACCTCTGGTCTCTGCAACGATCCTTCTGCACCCCAGTCTTCAACCTCTGTTCTCTACAACACTTCTTCTGCACCCCAGTCTCCAAACTCTGCTGTCTGTAACAGGCCTTCTGCACGACAGTCTTGAAACTCTGCTCTGTAACAGTCCTTCTCCACCACAGTCTGCTACCTCGGCACTCTGCAATTGTCTTACTGCACCCAGTCTCCAACCTCAGCTCTCTGCAACAGTCCTACTCCACCCCAGTCTCGAACCTATGCTCTCTGTAACAGTACTTTTGTACTGCAGTTGCCAAACTCTTCTCTCTGTAACGGTCTTTCTGCACCCCACTCTCCAACCTCTGCTTTCTCTATCAGTCCTTTTGCACTCAATCTCCAACTGTGCTCTGTAACTGTCTTTCTGCATTTCAGTCTCTAACGTCTGCTAGCTGCAACAGTCTCTCAGAACCCCAAACATCAACCTCTGCTCTCTGCAACAGTCCTACACCCAAGTCTCCAACCTCTGCACTCTGCAATAGTCCTTCTGCAACTCAGTCTCCAAACTCTTCTCTTTGCAAAGGTCTTTCTGCACCTCAGTCTTCAACATCTACTCTCTGTAACAGTCCTTCTGCACCTCAGTCGCCAACGTCTGCTCTCTGTAAAATCCTTCTAAAAACCAGTCTCCAAACTCTGATTTCTATAACAGTCCTTCTGCACCCCAGTCTCAAAATTCTGCAGTCTGTAAAACTCCTTCAGCAGCCAGTCTGCACCCTATGTTCTCTACAATGATCCTTCTACACCCAAGTCTCCAACCTCTGCTCACTGCAACACTTCTTCTGTACCCCAGTCCCCCACATTTGCTCTCTGCAACAGTTTTTCTAAACCTCATTCTGAAAACTCTGCTCTCTGACAGGATCCTTCTGGACCCCAGTTTCCAACCTCTGCTCTCTCTGACAGTCCTTCGGCACCTCAGTCACCAACCTCTGCTCTCTGTAAGATCCTTATGCCACTCAGTCTCCAAACTCTGCTGTGTGTTACATGTCATCTTCTCCCCAGTCTCCAAGCTCTGCTCTTGAAACAGGCCTTCTGCACCTCAGTATCCAACCTCTTCTCTCTGCAACAATCCTTCTGCACCCCATTCTCCAAACTCTGCTCTCTGCATCAGTCTTATTGCACCCCAGTCTCCAACCTCTGCTCTCTGTAAGATCCTTCTGCACACCTGTCTCATACCTCTGCTCTCTTATCAGTTCTTCTGTACAGCAGTCTCTAACCTCTATTCTCTGTAACAGTCTTTCTTCACCCCAGTCTCAAAACACTGCTCTCTGCACAGTCCTTCTGCACCCAGTCTCCAACCTCTCCTCTCTGCGACAGTCCTTCTGCACCTTAGTCTCTAAACACTGATCTCTGTAACAGTTTTTCTACACCTCAGTCTTCAACAACTTCTCTCTGCAACAGTTCTTCTTCACCCCAGTCTCAAAACTCTGCTCTCTAGAACAGTCCTTCTATACACCAGTCTCCATAATCTACTCTGTGCAATGATCCTTCTGCACCCCAGTCTCCAAAGTCTGCTCTCTGCAACAATCCTTCTGCACCCCAGTCTCAAAAATTTCCTCTCTTTAAGATCTTTCTGGTCCCTAGTCACCAAACTCAGCTCTCAGTATTAGTCCTTCTTCACCCCAGTCTCCAAACACAGCTCTCTGTAACAGTTCTTCTGCACCTCAGTCTTCAACAACTGCTCTCTGCAACAGTTCTCCTGCACCCCAGTCTCCAACGTCTGCTCTCTAGAACAGTCCTTCAATACCTCAGTCTCCATAATCTACTCTCTGCAAAAATATGTCTGTACCCCAGTCTCCAACGTCTGCGATCTGCAACAATTCTTCTGCACTCCAATTTCCACACTCTGCTCTCTGTAACATTCCTTCTGCACCGAGTCTCCAACGTCTGCCCTCTGCAATGGTCCCTATGCACCCCAGTCTCCAACCTTGTTCTCTAAAACAGTTCTTCTGTACAACAGTCTCTAACCTCTGCTCTCTGTAATGCTCCTTCTGCACCCAGTCTCCAAAATCTGCTTTCTTTCTCAGTCTTTCTTCACCACAGTCTTCAACCTCTGCTCTCTGCAACAGTCCTTCTGCACCCCAGTATCCAACATCTGCTCTGCAATAGTCCTTCTGCACCACAGTCTCCAAGATCTGCTCTGTGTAACAGTCCTTCTGTACTGCAGTCTCCATAGTCTGCTCTCTGTAATGGTCTTTCCGCACCTCAGTTTACAAACTCTGCTCTCTGTAACATTCCTTCTCCAACCAAGTCTCTAATCTCTGCTTACTGCAACAGTATTTCTGCATCCCAGTCTCCAAACTCTGCTCCCTGTAGCAGCCCTTCTGCACTTCAGTCTACAACCTCTGCTCTCTGCAACAGTCCTTCTACAGGCCAGTTGCCAACCTCTGCTCTGTGAAAGGATTGTTCTGCACCCCAGTCCCCAACGTCTGCTCTCTGCAACAGTTTTTCTGAACCCGAGTATCCAAACTCTGCTCTCTGTAAGATCCTTCTGCTACCCCGTCTCCGAACTCTGCTCTCTGTAACAGTCCATCTGTACCGCAGTCTCTAAACTCTGCTCCCTGTAAGGGTAATTCTGCACCCCAGTCTCCAAACACTGATTTTTTTATCAGTTCTTTTGCACCACAGTCTCCAACGT
Source organism: Ictidomys tridecemlineatus (assembly GCF_052094955.1). NCBI lineage: Eukaryota > Metazoa > Chordata > Mammalia > Rodentia > Sciuridae > Ictidomys > Ictidomys tridecemlineatus. The sequence continues at coordinate 104,053 of NW_027522598.1, forward strand.
CAGCTCTCTGCTACAGTCATACTGAACCCCAGTCTTCATCATCGAATCTCTGCAACAGTCCTTCTGCACCCAGTCTCCATCCTCTTCTCTCTGTAATGGTCCTCCTGTACCCCAGTCTCCAAAGTCTGCTTTCTGTATCATTCCTTCCTCACCTCTGTCTCAATCCTCTGCTCTCTGTAACAGTCCTTCTGCACCTCAGTCTCTAACTTCTGCTTTCTGCAATAGTCCTTCTGCACCCAAATCTCCAACTTCTGCTCTATGCAACAATCCTTCTGCACCTCAATATCAAAATTCTGTTCTCTGTAACAATCCTTCTGCACCCCAGTCTCCAAATTCTGTTCTCTGCACAGGTCCTTCTTCACCCCACTCTCCAAACTCTGCTCGCTGTAATATGCTTCTTTATCCCAGAGTCCAAACTCTACTCTCAGTAACATTTCTTCCGCTCCCCAGTCTTTAATCTCTGCTCTTTGTAAAAGTCTTTTTGCATCCCCGTCTCCAATCTCAGCTCTCTGTAACGGTCCTTCGGCACCCCAGTCTCCAACATCTGCTTTCTTACAAGTCGTGCACCCCAGTCTCCAAACTCTGCTCTCTGCAACAATCCTTCTGCACCCCAGTCTCCTACGTCTGCTCTCTACAACAGTCCTTCTGCACTTCAGTCTACAACCTCTGCTCTCTGTAAGATCCTTCTGCACCCCAGTCTCCAACCTCTGCTATCTTCAACGGTCTTTGTGCACCTCAGTCGCCAACCTCTGTTCTCTGCAACAGTTCTTCTGCACCCCAATCTCCAACCTCTGCTCTCTGTAACAGTCCTTCTGCACCTCAGTCTCCAACCTCTGCTCTCTGCAACAATACTTCTGCACCCCAATCTCCTACAACTGTTCTCTACAACAGTCCTTTTGCACCTCAGTCTCTAACTTCTGCTTTCTGCAATAGTCCTTCTGCACCCAAATCTCCAACTTCTGCTCTATGCAACAATCCTTCTGCACCTCAATATCAAAATTCTGTTCTCTGCAACAATCCTTCTGCACCCCAGTCTCCAAATTCTGCTCTCTGCAAAGGTCCTTCTTCACCCCACTCTCCAAACTCTGCTCGCTGTAATATGCTTCTTTATCCCAGAGTCCAAACTCTACTCTCAGTAACATTTCTTCTGCTCCCCAGTCTTTAATCTCTGCTCTTTGTAAAAGTCTTTTTGCACCCCCGTCTGCAATCTCAGCCCTCTGTAACGGTCCTTCGGCACCCCAGTCTCCAACATCTGCTTTCTTACCAGTCGTGCACCCCAGTCTCCAAACTCTGCTCTCTGCAACAATCCTTCTGCACCCCAGTCTCCTATGTCTGCTCTATACAACAGTCCTTCTGCACTTCAGTCTACAACCTCTGCTCTCTGTAAGATCCTTCTGCACCCCAGTCTCCAACCGCTGCTATCTTCAACGGTCCTTGTGCACCTCAGTCGCCAAAATCTGTTCTCTGCAACAGTTCTTCTGCACCCCAATCTCCAAACTCTGCTCTCTGTAACAGTCCTTCTGCACCTCAGTCTCCAACCTCTGCTCTCTACAACAATACTTCTGCACCCCAATCTCCTACAACTGTTCTCTACAACAGTCCTTCTGCACCCCAGTCTGCAACCTCTGCTCTCTGTAACAATTCTTCTGCACCGCATTCCCCAACCTCTGCTCTCTGTAATGGTCTTTCTGCACCCCAGTCTCTAAACTCTGCTTTCTGTATCAGTCCTTCTGCACCTCAGTCTCCAACCTATGCTCTCTGTAACAGTCCTTCTTCACCTCAGTCTTCAACCTCTTCTCTCTGGAATTGTCCATCTGCACCTCAGTATCCAAACTCTACTCTCTGTAACAGTCCTTATGCACCTCTTCTCAAAACTCTGCTCTCTGTAACAGGCTTTCTGCACTCCAGTCTCCAACATCTCCTCTCTAGAACAGTCCTTCTGCACACGAATCTATAACCTCTGCTCTCTGCAACAGTCCTTCTGCACCCCAGTCTCCAACATCTTCTCTCTGCATTAGTTCTTCTGCACCTCAACTGAAAATTCTGCTCTCTTCCACTATCCTTCTGCACCCCAGTCTTCAACCTCTGTTCTCTGCAACAGTCCTTCTGCATCCCAGTCTCCAACCTCTGCTCTCTGCAACAGTCCTTCTGAAACTTCTTTTGTCTGCAACAATAATTCTGCACCCCAGTTTCCAACATCTGCTTTCTGTATCAGTCCTGCAGCCCAGTGTCCAAACTCTGCTCTCTGTAACAGTCCTTCTGCACCACAATATTTATCCTTTGCTCTCTGCAACAGTCTTTCTGCACCCCAGTCTCCAACCTCTACTCTCTGCAACACTCCTTCTACACCACAGTCTCAAACCTCTGCTCTCTGTAAGATACTTCTGCACACCTGTATCCAACCTCTGATCTTTCTAATGGACTTTCTTCATCGCCGTTTCCAAACTCCGCTTTCTGTTTCAGTCCGTCTGCACCACAGGCTTCAACCTCTGCTCTCTGTAACAGTCCTTCTGCACCCCATCTCCAACATCTACTCTCTGCAACAGTCTTTCTGCCCGCCAGTTTAAAACTCTGCACTCTGCAACATTCCTTCTGTACCCCAGTCTTCAACCTCTGCTCTCTGTATCAGTCCTTCTGCACCCAACTCTCCAAACTCTACTCTCTGTAACAGTCCTTCTGCACCTCCGTCTCCAACTTATGCTCTCTGTAACAATCCTTCTGCATATCAGTCTCCAACCTCTTCTCTCAGCAACGGTCCTTATGCACCCCAGTCTCCAACTGCTGTTCTCTGCAACAGTCCTTCTGCACCACTGTCTGCAAAATCTTCTCTCTGTAACAGTCCTTCTGTACTGCAGTCTCCAAACTCTGCTCTCTGTAACAGGCCTTCTGCACTCCAGTCTCCAACCTCTGCTCTCTTTATCAATCATTTTGCACCTCAGTCTCCAACCTCTGCTCTCTGCAACGGTCCTTCTGCACCTAGGTCTCCAAACTCTACTCTCTGCAACAGTGCTTCTGCACCTCAGTCTCCAACCTCTGATCTCTGTAAGATCCTTCTGCAAACCAGTCTCCAAACTCTGCTCTCTGTAATAGTCCTTCTGCACCCCAGTCTCTAAACTCTGCTCTCTGAAACAGGCCTTTTGCACCCCAGTCTCCAACCTCTGCTGTCTTCATCAGTCCTTCTGCACCCCAGTCTCCAACCTCTGCTCTCTGCAACGATCCTTCTGCACCCTGTCTCCAACCTGTGCTCACTGCAACAGTCTTTGTTCACCCAGTCTCCAACATCTGCTCTCTGCAACAGTTCTTCTGTACCTCAGTCTAAAAACTCTGCTCTCTGCAACAATCTTCTGCACCCCAGTCTCCAAACTCTGCTCGCTGTAACAGTCCTTTTGTAAATCAGTCTCCAACCTCTTCTTTCTGTGAGACCCTTCTGAAACACAGTCTGCAAACTCTGCTCACTGAAACAGTCTTTCTGCACCCAAGTCTCTAAACTCTGCTCTCTGTAACAATAATTCTGCACCTCAGTCTCAAACCTCTGCACTCTGAGAAGGTTCTTCTGCACCCGTCTCCAAAATCTGTTCTCTGCAACAGTCCTTCTTCACCGCATTCTCAAACCTCTGCACTCTGTAGCAGTCCTTCTGTACCGGAGTCTCAAACCTCTGCTCGCTTTATCCGTCCATCTGCACCCCAGTCTCCAACATCTGCTTTCTAAATAAGTCCTTCTGAACCCACTCTCCAAGCTCTGTTCTATTTAACAGTCTTTCTGCACCTCAGTCTCTAACCTTTGATTTCTGTAACAGTCCTTCTGCCCCAAAGTCTCCAACCTCTGCTCTCTACAACATTCATTTTGCACCCCAGTCTACTACCTGTGCTCTTTGTAAAAGTCCTTCTGCACATCAGTCTCCAACATCTTCTCTCAGCAACAGTCCTTATGCACCCCAGTCTCCAACTTCTGTTCTCTGAAACTGTCCTTCTGCACCTCAGTCTCCAAACTCTGCTCTCTGTCAGAGGCCTTCTGCACTCCAGTCTCCAACCTCTTCTCTCTGTAACAGGCCTTCTTCAGCCAAGTTTCCAAACTCTGCTCTCTTCAACAGTCCTTCTGCACCCCAGTCTCCAACCTCTGCTCTCTGCAACAGTCTTTCTGCACCTCAGTCTCCATACTTCGCTCGCTGTAAGATGCTTCTGCACACAAGTCTCCCAACTCTGCCCTCTGTATCAGTTCTTCTGCAACCCAGTCTCCAATCTCTGCTCTCTGCAACAGTCCTTCTGCACCTCAGTCTCCAAACTCTGCTCTCTGTATGATGCTTCTGCACCCCAGTCTACAACCTCTGCTCTCTGTAACAGTCCTTCTACACCCTTGTCTCCATGATCTGCTCTGCAACAGTCCTTCTACACCCTAGTCTACAACCTATGCTCTCTGTAAGATAATTTTGCACACCTGTCTTGAAACTCTGCTCTCTGTAACAGTCCTTCTCTACCGCAGTCTCCAACCTCTGTTCTCTTTAGGGTCCTTCTGCACCACATTCTCCAACCTCTGCTTTCTGTATTTGTCCTTCTGCACCACATTCTCGAAACTATGTTGTCTGTATCAGTCCTTCTGCACTTCAGTTTGCAACCTCTGCTGTCTGCAATGGTCCATATGCACCCCAGTCTCCAATTACTGCTCTCTGCAACATTATTTCTGCACCCCAGTCTCCAATATCTGCTCTCTGCAACTGTCCTTCTCAAACCCAGTCTCCATCCTCTGATCTCTGCAACAGTCCTTCTACACCCCAATCTCTAACCTCTGCTCTCTGGAATAGTCCTTCTACACCCTAGTCTTTATAAACTGCTCTGCAACAGTCCTTCTGCACCCCAGTCTCCAATCTCTGTTCGCTGCAACAGTCCTTCTGCACCTCAATCTCCAACATCTGCTCTCTGCAACAGTTCTTCTGTACCTCAGTTTGAAAACTTGCTCTCTGCAATAATCCTTCTACACCCGAGTCTCCAACATCTTCTCTCTGAAACAGTCTTTCTGTACCTCAGTCTCCAACTTCTGCTCTGTATCAGTCTGCACCCATTTCTCCCACATCTGCTCTCTGTAACTGTCCTTCTTCACCTCATTCTTCAACCTCTGCTCTGTGTAACAGTCCTTCTGCATCTGAGTCTGGAAACTCTGCTGACTGCAACGATCCTTCTTTACCCCAGTCTCCAACTTCTGTTCTCTCCAACGATCCTCTGACTCAGTCTCCAACCTCTGTCTCTGAAAGAACTTTCTACACCCCAGTTTCCAAAATCTGCTCTCTGTAATATTCCTTCTCCACGCCAGTCTCCAACCTCTGCTTTCTGCAACGATCCTGCTGCACTCCAGTCTCCTACCTCTGTACTCCGCAAGAGTCCTTCTGCTCCCAGTCTCCAAACTCTGCTCTCTGTAATAGTCTTTCTGTACCACAGTAACCAAACTCGGCTCTCTGTAAAGGTCCTTTTTCACACCACTCTCCAACCTCTGCTCTCATTATCCGTCCATCTGAACCTCAGTCTCCAAACTCTGCTCTCTGCAAAAGTCTTTCTGTACCCCATTCTCCAACTTCTGCTCTCTGCAACAGTCCTTTTGAACAACAGTCTACAACATCTTATCTCTAAAAAAGTCCTTGTGTACCCTAGTCTCCAACCTCAGCTCTCTGCAACAGTCCTTCTGTACTGCAGTCTCCAATATCTGCTCTCTGCAACCGTCCTTCTGCACCTCAGTCTCAAACCTCTGCTCTCTGTAAGATCCTTTTAAACCCAGTCTAAAAACCTCTGCTCTCTGTAAAAGTTCTTCTGCACCCCAGTCTCAGAATTCTGCTCTCTGTAACAGGCCTTCTGCACGCCAGTCTCCAAAACCTGCTCTCTGTAGCAGTTGTTCTGCACCCCAGTCTCCAACTTCTGCTCTCTGTAACGATCTTTCTGCACCCCAGTCTCCAAAATCTGCTCTCTGCAACAGTCCTTCTTAACTTCAGTCTGAAAATTTTTCTCTCTGCATCAATCCTTCTGCACCCCAGACTCCATCATTTGCTCTCTGTAACAGTCCTTCTGCACCTCAGTCTCCAAACTCTGCTCTATGTAAGATCCTTTTGCAACACAGTCTCCAAAATTTGCTCCCTGTAACAGTCCTTCTGCACTGCAGTCTCCAACCTCTTCTCTCTGTAAAAGTCCTTCTACACCTCAGTCTCAAACCTCTTCTCTCTGCACGATTCCTCTGCACCCTAGTCTCCAACCACTTCTCTCTGTAACAGTCCTCCTTCACCTCAGTCTAAAAACTCTGCTCTCTGTAAGATCCTTCTGCCACCCAATATCCTAACTCTGCTCTCTATAACAATCCTTCTGCACCCCAGTCTTCAAACTCTGCTCTCTTTAACAGGCCTTCTGCACCTTAGTTTCAAAACTCTGCTCTCTGTAACATGCCGTCAGCACCCCAGTCTCCAAACTCTTCTCTCTGCAACGATTATTCTACACCTCAGTCTCCAAAATCTGCTCTCTGTTAGATCCTTCTGCAACCCAGTCTAAAAACTCTGCCTTCTGTATCAGTCCTTCTGCACCCCAGTCTCCAAACTCTGCTCTTTGTAACAGGTCTTCTGCACCCCAGTCTCGAACCTCTGCTCTCTGTAACAGTCCTGCTGCACCTAGGTCTAAAATCTCTGCTCTCTCTGTAAGATCCTTCTGCAACCTTCTCTAAAAACTCTGCTCTCTGTAACATTTATTCTGCACCTCAGATTTCAACCTCTGCTATCTGTAACAGGCCTTTTGCACCTCAATCTCCAACCTCTACTCTCTGTAAGAGTGTTTTTGCACCTCAGTCTCCAACCTCTGCTCTCTGCAACGATCTTTCTGCACCCCAGTCTCCACTGTCTCCTCTCCTCAACAGTCCTTCTGCACCCCTGTCTCCAAACTCTGCTCTCTGTAAGATCTTTCTGCATCCCAGTTTTCAAACTCTGCTCTCTGTAACATTCCATTTCCAACACAGTCTCCAATCTCTGGATTCTGCAACGGTTGTTCTGTACCCTAGTCTCCAACCTTTGCTCTCTTTAACAGTCCTACTACACCCCATTATCTAATCTCTGCTCTCTGCAACAGTCCTTCTGAACCTCAGTCTTCAACCTCTGCTCTCTGTAACGGTCCTTCTGCACCCCAGTCTCCGACCTCTGCTTTTTGTATCAGTAATTCTGTACCCTTGTCTCCAAACTTTGCTCTCTGTAACATTCTTTCTGCACCTCAGTCTCCAACCGCTGCTCTCTGCAACAGTTCTTCTGTACCCCAGTCTCCAACTTCTTCACTCTGAAACAGTTCTTCTCAACCCCAATCTCCAAACTCTTCTATCTTTAACAGTCCTCCTGTATTGAAGTCTCCAAACTCTGCTCTCTCTAACGGTCCTTCTGCACCCCAGTCTCCAAACTCTGCTTTGTGTATCAGTCCTTCTGCACCCCAGTCTCCAAACTCTGCTATCTGCAACAGTCCATCTGAACCTCAGTCTGCAAATTCTGCTCTCTGCAACAGTCCTTCTGCACCCAAGTCTCCAACACCTGCTCCCTGCAACAGTCCTTCTTCACCCCAGTCTCCAACCTCTACTCTGTGTAACAGTCCTTCTGCACCCCAGTGTCCAACCTCTGCTCTCTGTAATAATGCTTCTGCATCCCAGTCTCCAACATCTGCTCTCTGCAACACTTCTTCTGCACCTAAGTCTCCAAAATCTGCTTTCTGAATAAGTCCTTCTTCACCCCAGTCTACAACCTCTGCTTTGTGTAACAGTCCTTTTGCACCCCAGTGTCCAACCTCTGCTCTCTGCAATGATCCTTCTGCATCCCCGTCTCCAGAATCTGCTCTCAGCAAGAGTTCTTCTGCACCCAAGTTTCCAACATCTGCTCTCAGCAACAGTCCTTCTGCGCCTCAGTCTGGAAACTCTGCTGTCTGCAACAATCTTTCTGCACCCCAGTCTCCAACCTCTTCTCTCTGTAACAGTCTTGCTGCACCTCGGTCTACAATCTCTGCTATCTGTAAGACCCTTCTGCATCCCAGTTTTAAAACTCTGCTCTCTGTAACATTACTTTTCCACCACAGTCTCCAACCTCTGGATTCTGCACCGGTCCTGCTGCACCCCAGTCTCCAAACTCTGTTCTCTGCAACAGTTATTCTGCTCCCCATTCTCCAACCTCTGCGCTCTGTAACAGTCCTTCTGTACCGCAGTCTTCATCTTCTGCTCTCTGTAACGGTCCTTCTGCACAAAAATCTCAAACCTCTGCTTTCTGTATCAGTGCTTCTGCACCACTGTTTTCAAACTCTGCTCTCTGTAATAGTCCTTCTGCAACTATTTCTCCAACCTCTGCTATCTGCAACCTTACTTCTGCACCCCATTCTCTAACCTCTGCTCTGTTCTACAGTTATTCTGAACTACAGTCTAAAACATCTGCTCTCTGCAACAGTCTTCTGTACCCTAGTCTCCAAACTCTGCTCTCTGTAACGGTCCTTCTGCACCCCAGTCTCCAAACTCTGCTCTCTGTAACAGTCCTTCTGCACCTCAGTCTCCAAATTCTGCTCTCTGCAACAGTCTTTCTGCACCCAAGTCTCCAACCTCTCCTCTCTGCCACAGTCCTTCTACAACCCAGTCTTCAACCTCTGCTCTGTGTAACAGTCCTTCTGCACCCCAGTCTCCAAACTCTGCTCTCTGTAACAGTCCCTCTGCACCTCAGTCTCCAAACTCTGCTCTATGTAAGATCCTTCTGCAACACAGTCTCCAAAATTTGCTCCCTCTAACAGTCCTTCTGCACCGCAGTCTCCAACCTCTTCTCTCTGTAAAAGTCCTTCTACACCTCAGTCTCAAACCTCTTCTCTCTGCACGATCCCTCTGCACTCCAGTCTCCAACCACTGCTCTCTGTAACAGTCCTTCTTCACCTCAGTCTAAAAACTCTGCTCTCTGTAAGATCCTTCTGCCACCCAGTATCCTAACTCTGCTCTCTATAATAATCCTTCTGCACCCCAGTCTTCAATCTCTGTTCTCTGTAACTGGCCTTCAGCACCCCAGTCTCCAAACTCTTCTCTCTGCAACAATCATTCTACACCTCAGTCTCTAAAATCTGCTCTCTGTTAGATCCTTCTGCAACCCAGTCTAAAAATTCTGCCCTCTGTATTAGTCCTTCTGCACCCCAGTCTCCAAACTCTGCTCTCCGTAACAGGTTTTCTGCACCCCAGTCTCATACCTCTGCTCTCTGTAACAGTCCTGTTGCACCTAGGTCTAAAATCTCTGCTCTCTGTAAGATCCTTCTGCAACTTTCTCTAAAAACTCTGGTCTCTGTAACTGTTATTCTGCACCCCACATTCCAACCTCTGCTGTCTGTAACAGGCCTTTTGCACCCCAATCTCCAAACTCTGCTCTCTGCAACAATCTTTCTGCATCCCAGTCTCCAACGTCCCCTTCCCTCAACAGTCCTTCTGCACCCCTGTCTCCAAACTATGCTCTCTGTAAGATCCTTCTGCATCCCAGTTTTCAAACTCTGCTCTCTGTAACATTCCTTTTACACCACAGTCTCCAACCTCTGGATTCTGCACCGGTCTTTCTGTACCTTAGTCTCCAATCTCTGCTCTCTTTAACAGTCTTTCTGCACCCCAGTCTCCAACCTCTGCTTTCTGTATCAGTAATTCTATACCCCTGTCTCCAAACATTGCTCTCTGTAACATTCTTTCTGTACCTCAGTCTCCAACCGCTGCTGTCTGCAACAGTTCTTCTGCACCCTAGTCTTTAAACTCTGCTCTCTGCAAAAGTTCTTCTGCACCCCAGTCTCCAACATCTGCACTCTGAAACAGTTCTTCTCCACCCCAATCTCCAAACTCTTTTCTGTGTAACACTCCTCCTGTATTGCAGTCTCCAAACTCTACTCTCTGCAACAATCCTTCTGCACCCCAGTCTCCAAACTCTGCTTTGTGTATCAGTCCTTCTGCACCCCAGTCTCCAAACTCTTCTATCTGCAAATTTTCTTCTGAAACTCAGTCTCCAAATTCTTCTCTCTGCAACAGTCCTTCTGCACCCAAGTCTCCATCACTTGCTCCCTGCAACAGTCCTTCTTCACCCAAGTCTCCAACCTCTACTCTGTGTAACAGTCCTTCTGTACCCCAGTGTCCAACCTCTGCTCTCTGTAATAATCCTCCTGCATCCCAGTCTTTAACATCTGCTCTCTGCAAAAGTTCTTCTGCACCTAAGTCTCCAACATCTGCTCTCTGAAAAAGTCCTTCTTCACCCCAGTCTCCAAACTCTGCTTTGTGTAACAGTCCTTCTGCACCCCATTGTCTAACATCTGCTCTCTGAAATGATCCTTCTGCATCCCAGTCTCCAGAATCTGCTCTCAGCAACAGTTCTTCTGCACCCAAGTCTCCAACATCTGCTCTCAGCAACAGTCCTGCTGAGCCTCAGTCTGGAAACTCTGCTGCCTGCAACGATCCATCTGCACCCCAGTCTCCAACCTCTTCTCTCTGTAACAGTCTTGCTGCACCTCAGTCTACAATCTCTGCTATCTGTAAGATTTTTCTGCATCCCAGTTTTAAAACTCTGCTCTCTGTAACATTACTTTTCCACCACAGTCTCCAAACTTTGGATTCTGCACCGGTACTGCTGCACCCCAGTCTCCAAACTCTGTTCTCTGCAACAGTTCTTCTGCTCCCCATTCTCCAACCTCTGTTCTCTGTAAAAGTCCTTCTGTACCACAGTCTTCAACCTCTGCTCTCTGTAACAGTCCTTTTGATCCACAATTTCAAACCTCTGCTTTCTGTATCAGTCCTTTTGCACCACTGTTTCCAACCTCTGCTCTCTGTAATAGTCCTTCTGCACCTCTTTCTCTAACCTCTGCTCTCTGCAACCTTACTTCTGCACCCCAGTCTCTAACTTCTGCTCTCTTCTACAGTTCTTCTGAACCACTGTCTAAAACATCTGCTCTCTGCAAAAGTCTTTCTGTACCCTAGTCTCCAAAATCTGCTCTCTGAAACGGTCCTTCTGCATCCCAGTCTCCAAACTCTGCTCTCTGTTACAGTCCTTCTGCACCTCAGTCTCTAAATTCTGCTCTCTGCAACAGTCTTTCTGCACCCAAGTCTCCTACCTCTCCTCTCTGCAACAGTCCTTCTACAACACAGTCTTCAACCTCTGCTCTGTGTAACAGTCCTTCTGCATCCCAGTCTCCAACCTCTGCTCTCTGCAATAGTCCTACTAAACGTCAGTCTCCAACATGTGCTCTCTGTAAGATCCTTTTGCAACCCAGTCTCCAAACTCTGCTCTCTGTAACAATCCTTCTGCACCCCATTCTCCAAAGTCTGTTCTCTATAACAATCATTCTGCACCCCAGTATCAAACCTCTGCTCTCTACAACGATCCTTTTGCACCCTAGTCTCCAACCTCAGCTCTCTGCAACAGTCATTCTGAACACCAGTCTCCAACATTTGCTCTCTGCAACAGTCCTTCGGCACCTCAGTCTTAAAATTCTGTTCTCTGCAACGATCTTTCTGCACCTCAGTGTCCAACCTCTACTTTCTGTAATAGTCTTTCTGCACCTCAGTCTCTAATATCTGCTCTCTGTAAGATCCTTCTGCAAACCAGTTTCCAACTCTGCCATATGTAAAGTCATTCTGCAGCCATTCTCCAAACTCTGATCTTCGTAAAAGGCCTTCTGCACCCCAGTCTTCAACCTCAGCTCTCTGTAAAAGTCCTGCTGCAACTCGGTCTTTAATCTGCTCTCTGTAAGTTCCTTCTGCAACCTTGTCTAACAACTCTTCTCTCTCTAACAGTTCTTCGGCACCCTCGTCTAGAACCTCTGCTCTCTGTAACAGGCCTTTTGCATCACAATCTCCAACCTCTATTCTTTGTAACAGTCTTTTTGCACCCCAGTCTCCAACGTCTGCTCTATGCAACAGACCTTCTGCACCCCAGTCTCCTACGTCTCTTCTCTTTAACACTCTTTGTGCACCCCCGTCTCTAACCTCTGTTCTCTATAAGGTCCTTCTGCACCCCAGTTTTCAAATTCGGCTCTCTGTAACATTCCTTCTTGAACCCAGTCTTCAACCTCTTCTTTCTTCAACGCTCCTGCTGCAACCCAGTCTCCAATCTCTGTTCTCTGCAACAGTCCTTTTACTACCCAGTCTCAAACCTCTGCTCTCTGTAACAGTCCTTCTGCATCCTAGTCTCCAACCTCTGCTGTAATGGTCTTTCTGCACCACAGTCTCAAACCTCTGCTTTCTGTATCATTCCTTCTGCACCACGGTTTCCAACCTCTGCTCTCTGTAACAGTCCTTATGAACCTCTATCTCCAACCTTTGAACTCAGCAACCCTACATTTCCATCCCATTCTCTAAACTCTGCTCTCTGTAACAGTCCTTCTGCACCACATTTCCTAACCTCTGTTCTCTTCAACAGTCCTCCTGAACCACAGTCTCCAACCTCTGTTCTCATATGGTTCTTTTGCATCCCAGTCTCCAACCTCCGCTTTCTGTATCAGTAATTCTGCACCACATTCTCCAAACTTTGCTCTCTGTAACATTCTTTCTGCACCTCAGTCTCCAAACTCAAATCTCTGCAACAGTTCTTTTCACCACAGTTTTAAAACTCTGTTCTCTGCAACAGTCCTCCTGAACCACAGTCTCCAACCTCTGCTCTCTTTAACGGTTTTTCTGCACCCCAGTCTTTAACCTCTGCTTTCTGTATAAGTCCTTCTACACCCCAGTCTCCAACCTCTGCTTTTTGTAACTGTCCTTCTGCACCTCAGTCTCCAAATTCTTCTCTCTGCAACAGTCCTACTGCACCCAAGTCTCTAAAACCTGCTCCCTGCAACAGTCCTTATTCACCCCAGTCTACAACAACTGCTATCTGCTACAGTCCTTCTGCACCTAAGTCTCCAATCTCTGCTCTCTGTAAAAGTCCTTCTGCACCTCTGACTCCACCTCTGCTCTCTGCAATGGTCCTTCTGCACCTCAGTATCCAACCTCTACTCTCTGTAACGGTCCTTCTGCACCTCAGTCTCCAACCTCTGGTCTCTGTAAGATCCTTCCGCAACCCAGTCTCCAATGTCTGCCCTCTGTAACAGTCGTTCTGCATCCCTTCACCAAACTCTCCAACCTCTGCTTTCTGTATTAGTCCTTCAGCACCACAGTTTCCAAACTCTGCTCTCTATTACAGTCCTTTTGCACATCAGTCTCCAAACTCTGCTCTCTGCAAAGTCCTTCTGCATCCCATTCTCCAACCTGTGCTCTCTGCAACAGTCCTACGGTACCCTAGTCTCCAACCTCTGCTCTCTGTAACAGTCCTTCTATACTGCAGTCTCCAACCTCTGCTCTCATTAAGGTTCATTCTGGACCCAAGTCTCCAAACTCTGCTTTTTGTATCAGTCCTTCTGCACCCAAGTCTCCAAACTCTTCTCTTTGTAACAGTCCTACTGCATCTCAGGCTCAAATATCTTCTCTCTGTAACAGTCCTTCTCTACCCCAGTCTCCAACATCTACTCTGTGCAACAGTTCGTCTGCACCCCAGTCTCCAACCTCCGCTCTCTTAAAGATCCTTCTGCACCCCAGTCTCCAAACTCTGATCTTTGTCATAGTCCTTCTTCACCTCAGTCTCCAACCTCTGCTCTCTGTAACAATCCTTCTGCACCTAAGTCTCCAACATATGTTCTCTGTAACCGTCCTTCTGCACCCCATTCTCCAAACTCTGTTGTCTGCAAGAGTACTTCAGCACGTCACATCCAACTTCTACTCCCTGCAACAATCCTTCTGCACCCCAGTCTCCAACTTCGGCTCTTTGCAACAGTTCTTCTGCACCCCACTCTCCAACATCTACTCTCTGAAGAAGTCCTTCTGCACCCCAATCTCCAAACTCTGCTCTTTGTAACAGTCTTTCTGCATCTCAGTCTCAAACATCTTCTCTCTGTAACAGTCCTTCTCTACACCAGTCTCCATACCCTGCTCTCTGAAAGAGTTCTTCTACACCCCAGTCTTCAAACTTTGCTCTGTGTGAAAGTCCTTCTGCTACCCAGTGTCAAAACTCTGCTCTCTGCAACAGTCCTTCTGCATCCCAGTCTCCAACATCTGCTCTCTGCAACGATCCTTCTGCACACCAGTCTCCAAACTCTAATCTCTGTAACAGCTCTTCTGCACCAAGTCTTCAACCTCTGCTCTCTGTAACAGGCCTTCTGCAACCCAGTCTCCAAACTCTGCTCTCTGTATCAGTCCTTCTGCACCCAAGTCTCCAACTTCTGCTCTCTGCAACAGTCCTTCTACACACCAGTCTTCAACCTCTGCTCTTTGTAACAGTTCTTCGGCACACCAGTCTCCAACCTCTGCTCTCTTTAACAATCCTTCTGCACCCCAGTCTCCCACCTCTGCTTTATGTATCATGATTTTCACCCCAGTCTCCAAAGTCTGCTATGTGGAACAGTCCTTCTGCATCTCAGTCTCCAACCTCTGCTCTCTGCAACAGTCTTTCTGCACCCCAGGATCCAAACTCTGCTTTTTGCAAAATCTATCTGCACCCCAGTTTCCAAACTGTGCTCTCTGTAACTGTTCTTCTGCACCCCAGTCTCCCACGTCTTCTCTCTGTTATGATCCTTCTCCACTTTGCTCTCTGTAATGATTCTTCTACAACTGAGTCTCCAACTTTTGCTCTTTTCCTCGATCCTTCTGCACCCAACTCTCCAACCTCTGCTCTTTGTATGATCTTTCTGAAAAGAAGTATCCTAACTCTGCTTTCTGTAACAGTCCTTGGGCACCCCAGTCTCCAAACTCTGCTCTCTGTAAAAGTTTTTCTGCACCTTATTCTCCATCCTCTGCTATCTGCATCATTTCTTCTGCACCCCAGTCTCCAAACCCTTTTCTCTGCAATAGTCCTTCTGCACTTCTGTCTCCAAACAGTCCGTCTGTACTGCACTCTCCAAACTCTGCTCTCTGTAGCGTTCCTTTTGCACCCCAGTCTCCAACTTCTGCTCTCTGCAACAGTCCTTCTACACCCCAGTCTCAAACATCTGCTCTCTGAAACAGTGCTTCTACACGCAAGTATCCAACCTCTACTCTCTGCAACAATCTTTCTGCACCCCAGTCTCCAACGTCTGCTTTCTGCAACAGTCCTTCTGCACCCCAGTCTCCAACTTTTGGTCTCTATAAGATCCTTCTGCACCCAATCTCCAACCTCTGCTCTTTGCAACAGTCCTTCTACACCCAAGTCTCCAATATCTG
The DNA here is from genome assembly GCF_052094955.1 of Ictidomys tridecemlineatus. Lineage (NCBI taxonomy): Eukaryota > Metazoa > Chordata > Mammalia > Rodentia > Sciuridae > Ictidomys > Ictidomys tridecemlineatus. Next base: position 119,261 of record NW_027522598.1, read on the forward strand.
CTAACTGCAACAGTCTTTCTGCACCTCAGTCTCCAAACTCTGCTCTCTGCAATGGTCTCTCTGCACCCCAGTTTCCAAACTCTTCTCTCTGTAAGATCCTCCTGAACCTCAGTTTCCAAACTCTTCTCTCTGTAACATTCCTTCTGCAACTCAGTCTCCAAACTCTGCTCTCTGCAATGGTCCCTCTGTACCCCAGTATCAAACCTCTGTTCTCTACAACAGTTCTTATGTACAAGGGTCTTCAACCTCTATTCTCTGTAAGGGTCCTTCTTAACCCCAGTCTCCAACCTCTGCTTTCTGAATCAGTCATTCTGCAACACATTTTCTAAACTCTGCTCTCTGTAATAGTCCTTATGCACCTCACTCTGCAACCTCTGCTCTCTGCAATAGTCCTTCTGCACCCCAGTCTTCAACCTTGCTCTCTGCAACAGTCCTTCTGCACACCAGTCTCCAAAATCTGCTCCATGCCACAATCCTTCTCCACCCCAGTCTCCAACCACTGCTCTCTGTAACAGTCCTTCTTTACTGCAGTCTCCAAACTCTGCTCTCTGTAACGATCCTTCTGCTCCCCATTCTACAAACTCTGCTTTCTGTATCAGTTTTTCTGCACCTCAGACTCCAACCTCTGCTCTCCGCAACAGTCTTTCTGCACCCCAATCTCCAACCTCCAGCTTTCTATAATTGTCTTTCTTCACCCGAGTCTCCAACCTCTGTTCTCTACAACACTTATTCTCCACCCCATTCTCCAAACTTTTCTCTCTTTAACAGTACTTCTACACCCCAGTCTCCAAACTCTGCTCTCTGTAACAGTCCTTCTGTACTGTAGTTTCAAACCTCTGCTCTCTGTAATGGTCTTTCTGCAACCCAATCTCCAAATTCTGCTCTCTGTAACAGTCCTACTTCACCCCAGTCTCCAACCTCTGCTCTCTGTATCAATCCTTCTGAACCTTAGTCTCCAAGTCTTTTCTCTGCAATGGTCTTTCTGCACCCCAGTCTCCAACCTCTGTTTTCTACAACACTTCTTCTGCACCCAAGTCTCCAACTCTGCTCTCTGTAACAATCCTTCTGTTCCGAAGTCTCCAACCTCTGTTTTCTTTAATGGTCCTGCTGCACCCTAGTTTCAAACCTCTGCTTCCTGTATCAGTCCTTCTTCACCCCAGTCTCCAACCTCTGCTCTCTGTAACAGTCCTTCTCCACTTCAGTCTCCAACCTCTGCTCTCTGCAACAGTCCTGTGGCACCCAAATCTCCAAATGCTACTCTCTGCAACAGTCTTTCTCCACCCCAGTCTCCAACCTCTACTCTCTGCAATAATCCTTCTGCACCCAAGTCTCCAAACTCTACTCTATGCAAAAGTCTTTCTGCACCTCAGTCTCCAACATCTGCTCTCTACAATAGTCCTTCTGCACCCCAGTCTCCAATCTCTGCTTTCTGTATCAGTACTTCTGCACTCAAGTATCTAACCACTGCTCTCTGTAACAGTTCTTCTGCTCCTCAGACTCCAAATTTTGGTCTCAGCAACAGTCCTTTTTCACCCCAATCTCCAACGTCTCCTCTCCGCAACAGTTTTTCTGCACCCCAGTCTCCAACCCCTACTCTCTGCAACAGTCCTTCTGCACCCCAGTCTCCAACCTCCTCTCTGCAACAATCCTTCTGAACCCCAGTCTCCAACATCTGATCTCGGCTACAGTCCTTCTCCACGCCAGTCTCCAACCTCTGATCTCTGTAACAGTCCTTCTGTTCTGCAGTTTCAAAACACTTCTCTCTGTAACGGTCCTTCTGCACCCCAGTGTCAAACCTCTGCTTTCTGTATCAGTCCTTCTGCAATCAAGTCTCCAACCTCTGCTCTCTGTAACAGTCCTTCTGCACCTCAGTGTCCAAATTCTGCTCTCTGCAACAGTCCTTGTGCACCCCAATCTCTAACCTCTTCTCTCTGCAACAGTCTTTCTATAACTCCAGTATCCAACCTCTGCTCTCTGTATCAATCCTTCTGCACCCCAGTCTCCAATCTCTGTTTTCTACAACACTTCTTTTGCACCCAAGTCTCTAATCTCTGCTCTCTGTAACAGTTCTTCTGTTCCGAAGTCTTCAACCTCTGTTTTTTTTTTTTAACTTTTTTTATTGTTGGTCGTTCAAAACATTACACAGTTCTTAATACCTCATATTTCACAGTTTGATTCAAGTGGGTTATGAACTCCCAACTTTACCCCGTATACAGATTGCTGTATCACATCAGTTATCTTTCCATTGATTGACATATTGCTTTTCTAGTGTCTGATGTATTCTGCTGTCATTCCTATTCTCTACTATCCCCCCTTCTCTCCACACCCCTCCCCTATTCTCTCTCTACCCCTTCTATTGTAAATAATTTCTTCCATTTGTATTATCTTGTCTTACCCCTCCTTTCCTCTTATATATCATTTTGTATAACCCTGAGGATCGCCTTCCATTTCCATGTGATTTCCCTTCTCACTCCTTTTCCCTCCCACCTCTCATTCCTGTTTAATGTAAATTTTCTTCTCAAGCTCTTCGTCCCTACCCTGTCCTTGTTTACTCCCTTTATATCAAAGTGGTCATTTGGTATTTGTTTTTTAACGATTGACTAGCTTCACTTAGCATAATCTACTCTAATGCCATCAATTTCCCTCCAGATTCTATGATTTTGTCGTTTCTTAATGCACAGTAACACTCCATTGTGTATAAATGCCACATTTTTTTATCCATTCATCTATTGAAGGGCATCTAGCTTGGTTCCACAATCTTGCTATCGTGAATTGTGCTGCTATGAACATCGATGCAGCAGTGTCCCTGTAGCATTCTCTTTTTAAGTCTTTAGGAAATAGACCGAGAAGGGGAATAGCTGGGTAAAATGGTGGTTCCATTCCCAGCTTTCCAAGAAATCTCCATACTGCTTTCCAAATTGGCTGCACCAATTTGCAGTCCCGCCAGCAATGAACAAGAGTGCTCTTTTCCCCACATCCTCTCCAGCACTTATTGTTGTTTGACTTCCTAATAGGTGCCAATCTTACTGGAGTAAGATGGTATTTTACGGTAGTTTTGATTTGCATTTCTCTGACTGCTAACAATGGTGAGCATTTCTTCATGTACTTATTGATTGATTGTATGTCCTCCTCTGAGAAGTGTCTATTCAGGTCCTTGGCCCATTTATTGATTGGGTTATTTGTTATCTTATTTTCTAATTTTTTGAGTTCTTTTTATATTCTGGTTATTAGGGCTCTATCTGCAGTTTGTGGATTAAACATTTGTTCCCAGGATGTAGGCTCCCTATTTATCTCTCTTATTGTTTCTTTTGCTGAGAAAAAAATTTTAGTTTGAGTAAGTCCCATTTTTTTGATTCTAGTTGTTAACTCTTGCGCTATGGGTGTCCTATTGAGGAATTTGGGGCCCGATCCCACAGTATGTAGATTGTAGCCAGCTTTTTCTTCTATCAGATGCCATGTCTCTGATTTAATATCGAGCTCCTCGATCCATTTTGAGTTAACTTTTGTGCATGGCGAGAGATAGGGATTGAGATTCATTTTGATGCAAATGAATTTACAGTTTTCCCAGCAAGATTTGTTGAAGAGGCTATCCTTCCTCCATTGCATGCTTTTAGCCCCTTTATCAAATATAAGGTAGTTGTAGTTTTGTGGATTGGTTACTGTGTCCTCTATTCTGTACCATTGGTCCACCCGCCTGTTTTGGTACCAGTACCATGCTGTTTTTGTTACTATTGCTCTGTAGTATAGTTTGAAGTCTGGTATCGCTATACCGCCTGATTCACACTTTTTGTTTAGCATTGTTTTTGCTATTCTGGGACTTTTATTATTCCATATGAATTTCATGATTCTTTTATCTATTTCTTCAAGAAATGCTGTTGGGATTTTGATTGGTATTGCATTGAACTTATACAGAACTTTTGGTCATATCGCCATTTTGATGATGTTAGTTCTGCCTATCCATGAGCGGGGTATATTTCTCCATCTTCTAATGTCTTTTTCTACGTCTTTCTTTAGGGTTCTGTAATTTTCATTATATAAATCTTTCACCTCTTTTGTTAGGTTGATTCCCAAGTATTTTATTTTTTTGGGGGGATATTGTAAATGGAGTAGTTGTCCTCATTTCCGTTTCAGAGGATTTGTCGCTGATATACAGAAATGCCTTTGATTTATGCATGTTGATCTTATATCCTGCCACTTTGCTGAATTCATTTATTAGCTCTAATAGCTTCTTTGTAGACCCTTTTGGGTCTGCTAGGTATAGGATCATATCATCTGCAAATAGTGATAATTTAAGTTCTTCTTTTCTTATTCTTATGCCTTTAATTTCTTTCATCTGTCTAATTGCTCTGACCAGTGTTTCAAGAACTATGTTGAAAAGAAGTGGTGAGAGAGGGCATCCCTGTCTTGTACCAGATCTTAGAGGAAATGCCTTCAATTTTTCTCCATTCTGAATGATGCTGGCCTGTGGTTTATCATAGATTGCTTTTACAAAGTTGAGGTATGTTCCGGTTATCCCTAATTTTTCTAGAGTTTTGAACATAAAGGGATGCTGAACTTTGTCGAATGCTTTTTCTGCATCTATCGAGATGATCATATGGTTCTTATTTTTTAAGTCTATTGATGTGGTGAATAACATTTATTGATTTCCGTATATTGAACCAGCCTTGCATCCCAGGGATGAATCTTACTTGATCATGGTGTATAATTTTTTTTGTATTTGAATCCGATTCGCCAGAATTTTATTGAGGATTTTTGCGTCAAGGTTCATTAGAGATATTGGTCTGTAGTTTTCTTTATTTGAAGTGTCTTTGTCTGGTTTCAGAATCAGGGTGATGTTGGCCTTGTAGAATGAATTTGGAAGTTCTCCCTCTTTTTCTATTTCCTGAAAATAGCTTGAAAAATATTGGTGTTAGTTCCTCTTAAAGGTTTTGTAAAACTCTGCTGTATACCCATCCGGTCCTGGGCTTTTCTTAGTTGGTAATCTTTTGATGGTTTCTTCTATTTCCTCTATTGTTATTGGTCTGTTTTAGGTTGTCTATATCCTCCTGACGCAATCTGGGCAGATCATAAGACTTAAGGAATTTATCCATGCCTTCACTATCTTCTATTTTATTAGAGTATAAAGATTCAAAATAATTTCTGATTATCTTCTGTATTTCTGAAGTGTCTGTTGTAATATTGCCTTTTTCATCCCGTATGTTAGTAATTTGAGTTCTCTCTCTTCTTCTCTTCGTTAGCATGGCTAAGGGTCTGTCAATTTAATTTATTTTTTCAAAGAACCAACTTTTAGTTTTGTCAATTGTTTCTTTTGCTTTAATTTCATTAATTTCAGCTGTGATTTTAATTTACTCTTGCCTTCTACTTTTTTTGCTGTTGTTTTGCTCTTCTTTTTCTAGGATTTTGAGATAAAGTAAAAGATCATTCATTTGTTGTTTTTTTTTTCTTTTTTTGAGGAATGAACTCCAAGTAATGAATTTTTCTCTTAGAACTGCTTTCAATGTGTCCCATAGATTCTGATATGTTGTGTCTGTGTTTTCTTTTTTTTTTTTAATTTTATTTTTTTTTTATTTTATTTTATTTTTTTTTATTGTTGGTCGTTCAAAACATTACACAGTTCTTAATACATCATCTTTCACAGTTTGATTCAAGTGGGTTATGAACTCCCAACTTTACCCCGTATACAGATTGCTGTTTCACATCAGTTACCCTTCCATTGATTGACATATTGCCTTTCTAGTGTCTGATGTATTCTGCTGTCTGTCCTATTCTCTACTATCCCCCCTCCCCTCCCTTCCCCTCCCCTCCCCTTTTCTCATCCCTGTTTAATGTAAATCTTCTTCTCAAGCTCTTCGTCCTTACCCTGTCCTTGTTTACTCCCCTTATATCAAAGGGGTCATTTGGTATTTGTTTTTTAACGATTGACTAGCTTCACTTAGCATAATCTGCTCTAATGCCATCCATTTCCCTCCAAATTCTATGATTTTGTCGTTCCTTAATGCAGAGTAATACTCCATTGTGTATAAATGCCACATTTTTTTTATCCATTCATCTATTGAAGGGCATCTTGGCTGATTCCATAATCTTGCTATAGTGAATTGTGCTGCTATGAACATCGTTGTAGCAGTGTCTCTGTAACATGCTCTTATTAGGTCTTTAGGGAATAGACCGAGAAGGGGAATAGCTGGGTCAAATGGTGGTTCCATTCCCAGCTTTCCAAGAAATCTCCATACTGCTTTCCAAATTGGCTGCACCAATTTGCAGTCCCACCAGCAATGAACAAGAGTGCCCTTTTCCCCGCATCCTCTCCAGCACTTATTGTTGTTTGACTTCCTAATGGCTGCCAATCTTACTGGAGTGAGGTGGTATCTTTAGGGTAGTTTTGATTTGCATTTCTCTAACTGCTAGCGATGGTGAGCATTTTTTCTTGTACTTATTGATTGATTGTATGTCCTCCTCTGAGAACTGTCTGTTCAGGTCCTTGGCCCATTTATTGATTGGGTTATTTGTTATCTTATTGTCTAATTTTTTGAGTTCTTTGTATATTCTGGTTATTAGGGCTCTATCTGAAGTGTGTGGATTAAAGATTTGTTCCCAGGATGTAGGCTCCCTGTTTATCTCTCTTATTGTTTCTTTTGCTGAGAAAAAACTTTTTAGTTTGAGTAAGTCCCATTTGTTGATTCTAGTTGTTAACTCTTGCGCTATGGGTGTCCTATTGAGGAATTTGGGGCCCGATCCCACAGTATGTAGATCATAACCAACTTTTTCTTCTATCATATGCCATGTCTCTGATTTAATATCAAGCTCCTTAATCCATTTTGAGTTAACTTTTGTGCATGTCTGTTGTGATATTACCTTTTTCATCCCGTATGTTAGTAATTTGAGTTCTCTCTCTTCTTCTCTTCGTTAGCATGGCTAAGGGTCTGTCAATTTTATTTATTTTTTCAAAGAACCAACTTTTAGTCCTGTCAATTTTTTTCAATTGTTTCTTTTGTTTCAATTTCATTTATTTCAGCTCTGATTTTAATTATTTCTTGCCTTCTACTTCTTTTGCTGTTGTTTTGCTCTTCTTTTTCTAGGATTTTGAGATGAAGTATGAGATCATTTATTTGTTGGTTTTTTCTTTTTTTGAGGAATGAACTCCAAGCAATGAATTTTCCTCTTAGAACTGCTATCAATGTGTCCCATAGATTCTGATATGTTGTGTCTGTGTTTTCATTTAACTCTAGGAATTTTTTAATTTTCCTCCTTGATGTCTTCTAAAACCCATTGATCATTCAGCAACCTATTGTTCATTCTCCAAGTGATGCTTGATTTTTCCTTCATTCTTTTATCGTTGATTTTCAGTTTTATTCCATTATGATCAGATAAGATGCATGGTATTATCTCTACCCCTTTATATTGTCTAAGAGTTGCCCTGTGACATAATATATGGTCTATTTTTGAGAAGGTTCCATGTGCTGCTGAGAAAAAAGTGTAACTACTTGATTTGGGGTGGTATAGTCTATATATGTCAATTAAGTCTAGGTTGTTAATTGTGTTATTGAGTTCTATAGTTTCTTTATTTAACTTTTGTTTGTAAGATCTGTCCAGTGGTGAGAGAGGTGTGTTGAAGTCTCCCATGATTATTGTATGGTGGTCTATTAGACTCTTGAACTTGAGGAGAGTTTGCTTGATAAACACAGCCGCACCATTATTTGGGGCATATATATTTATGATTGTTATGTCTTGTTGGTGTATGGTTCCCTTGAGCAGTATGAAGTGTCCTTCTTTATCCCTTTTGATTAACTTTGGTTTGAAATCTATTTTATTAGATATGAGTATGGACACTCCTGCTTGTTTCCGCATTCCATATGAGTGGTATGATTTTTCCCAACCTTTCACCTTCAGTCTATGAATATCTTTTTCTATCAGATGCGTCTCCTGTAGGCAGCATATTGTTGGGTCTTCTTTTGTGATCCATTCTACTAGCCTGTGTCTCTTAATTGGTGAATTTAAGCCATTAACATTTAGGGTTATTATTGAGATATGATTTGTTCTTCTAGCCATATTTGTTTATTGATGTTTCTAAACCTGATTTGTTATCCTCTTTGACTATTTTTCCCCCTTTACTGTCCTATCTCCCATTGTTGGTTTTCAGTGTTATTTTCCATTTCCTCTTCCTGTAATGTTTTGCCAAGGATTTTTTGAAGAGATGGTTTTCTAGCTGCGAATTCTTTTAACTTTTGTTTATCATGGAAGGTTTTTATTTTCATCTTCTATCCTGAAGCTTAATTTCGCCGGATACACGATTCTTGGTTGGAACCCATTTTCTTTCAGTGTTTGAAATATGTTATTCCAGGATCTTCTAGCTTTCAGGGTCTGTGTTGAGAGATCAGCTGTTATCCTGATTGGTTTGCCCCTAAATGTAATCTGCTTTCTTTCTCTTGCAGCTTTTAAAATTCTCTCCTTATTCTGTATGTTGGACATCTTCATTATAATGTGTCTAGGTGTGGATCTCTTATGATTTTGAACATTCGGCGTCCTGTAGGCTTCTAGGATTTGTGATTCTGTCTCATTCTTCAAGTCTGGGAAGTTTTCTTGTATAATCTCACTGAATAGTCTGTTTATTCCTTTAGTTTGGAGCTCTGTGCCTTCCTGTATCCCAATGACTCTTAAATTTGGTCTTTTGATATTGTCCCATAATTCTTGGATGTTCTGCTCATGGTTTCTTAGCAGACTTGCTGAGCTGTCTATGTTCTTTTCCAGTTGAAATACTTTGTCTTCATTGTCTGATGTTCTCTCTTCTAAGTGATCTAATCTGCTGTTAGTATTCTCAATTGAGTTTTTTAAGTTGGTTTAATGATTCCTGCATTTCCAGGATTTCAATTTGTTTGTTTTTTATTACCTCTATCTCCCTGTGAAATTGATCTTTTACTTCCTGGATTTGTTTGTCAATGTGTTCTTTCATTGTCTGATTTTGCTGTCTCATGTCTTCCTTGAGACTCCAGATCATCTGAAGCATATATATTCTGTACTCTTTATCTGACATTCCGTCTGTTGAAGCTATTACCTCTTCTAAAGTTGAGTTGACCTGCATTGCTTGTGGACCTTTCTTTCCTTGTCTTTTCATACTGCTCGCGTTTCTTCCTGCTTGGTGCAACTGTTGTGTTTTTGAAATTTACCACCTATTTATTTATATTGCTCTTGTATAGTTGGGAAGTCTCCCTTGCAGGGCGGGTAGTGGCTGTGCTCCTCCCCTAATTAGGGTGGTCTGTCTACCACGCTAATTGGTCGCAGGTCTGCCCCCACTGCAGGCACTGGTGGCTGTTCTGCTCTGACCCCACTCCAATTGTGGTAACGTAACTACCACACCCTGGGGTCGTTGGTCCTGATCTGGATGTGGGTGGCGGCTCTGCTGTGCCCCCACTCCAATTGGTGTGACTTGTCTACCATGCTGGCAGACCTCTAGGCCGGTGGGTCGCAGTTCTGCACAGCCCCCACTCCCAATGGGGGTACCTGACTACCTCTCCAACGGGTCGCTGAGCCCCCTCCGGACCCGAGCGGCGACCCTGCTCCACCCCCACTCCAACCAGTGTGACGCGACTGCCTCAGTGTTACGTGTCCACCACGTTGGCAAGCTTTCTGGCCTGTCTTGCCAGTGGGTCGCTGGTCCTATTCTAAGCGTGGGCGGCTTCTCTCTTCAGCACCAGCTGCATTTGGGGTTTCATGGTACCACGCCGGCGGGTCACTTGGCCTGCTCTGGGCGCAGGTGGAAGCTCCACTCTGCCCCCACAGCACCCAGCAGGACCCTGGCCGAGAAGCAGTCACCGCCGGTTCCCTAGCCTTGGGCCAAAGCAGCTTAGGTAGCAAGAACCCCGCCTTTCCGATCCGGATACACTCTCTCCGCTGGGAGCTGGCCCCAGCGAGCGACCCCCGGGGTTCCCCAGCCCCAGGCCAAAACTGTCTCGGGAGTCAGAACCCAGTCGCCCCAAGCTCAGCGCACGCTCCACTCGGAGCTCGCCTTCACAGGCAGTCTCCGCAGATTCCTCAGACCTGGGCCCGGTTAGCCCCGGGAACCCAAGTCCCGGGAACCCAAGTCCCACTGCTCAGTGCCGGCGCACGCCTTGCCAGGCACGAGCCTTCAAGAGTATTCTCCACAGGATCCCTAGTCCCGATCCTGAGCAAGAAATCTGTCTGCTAGACGAAGGCAAATACCAGCCTGAATTCACCTGTTCCGTAGCTGAATGAGCTGAGATCAGCAGAACAATGGGATGATTACATCATCTCTCCAAGATGGAGGCCGCCGTCCTCCGTGGTCAGACCGGTGACTGGAACCGCCGCTTCTGTCCTCTGTCTCAAGCCGGAACTCCGCACCAAGCGCTGCCGATGTATCACTGGCAGGGGCCCCCCCGAATCCGTATCGTTGTTCTCCCTCTCCTCGCTGTTCTCCCGCTCCGGCTCCCTGCCGATCCCCAGCGCGCGCCGCAGACAACCCGCCGCGGAGCAATCAGGCTATGCGATCCTCCGTGCGAAGAAATGGAGCTCCCACTGCCGAACCTCGCACGATGGAAACCTGTCTATTAGATTTTGTAGCGCCTCAATTTCACTGGAAATTCCCAACAAGATATCCTTCACCCGTTTCATATCTTCTTTCACTGGCTCAGTGATGCGGCGCACTGGGGTGATGCACTCCCTTCGCCGCCATCTTTCATCCTCCTTCTGTGTTTTCATTTAACTCTAGAAAGTTTTTAATTTCCTCCTTAATGTATTCTAAAACCCATTGATCATTCAGCATCCTATTGTTCATTCTCCATGTTATGCTTGATTTTTCCTTCTTTCTTTTATCATTGATTTTCAGTTTTATTCCATTATGATCAGATAAGATGCATGGTATTATCTCGACCCCTTTATATTGTCTAAGAGTCGCCCTGTGACACAATATATGGTCTATTTTTTAGCAGGTTCCATGTGCTGCTGAGAAAAAGGTGTAACTACTTGATGTTGGGTGGTATAGTCTATATATGTCAATTAAGTCTAGGTTATTAATTGTGTTATTGAGTTCTATAGTTTCCTTATTTAACTTTTGTTTGGAAGATCTGTCCAGTGGTGAGAGAGGTGTGTTGAAGTCTCCCATGATTATTGTATGGTGATCTATTAGACTCTTGAACTTGAGAAGAGTTTGCTGGATGAACACAGCTGCACCATTATTTTTGGCATATATATTTATGATTGTTATGTCTTGTTGGTGTATGGTTCCCTTGAGCAGTATGAAGTATCCTTCTTTATCCCTTTTGATTAACTTTGGCTTGAAATCTATTTTATTAGATATGAGTATGGGCACTCCTGCTTGTTTCCACAGTCCATATGAGTGGTATGATTTTTCCCAACCTTTCACCTTCAGTCTATGAATATTTTTTCCTATCAGATGCGTCTCCTGTAGGCAGCATATTGTTGGGTCTTGTTTTGTGATCCATTCTACTAGCCTGTGTCTCTTAATTGGTGAGTTTAACCCATTTACATTTAAGGTTATTATTGAGATATGGTTTTTTCTTCTAGCCATATTTGCTTATTGATGTTACTAAACCTGATTTGTTATTCTCTTTGACTACTTTCCCCCCTTTACTGTCCTACCTCCCATTGTTGGTTTTCAATGTTATTGTCCATTTCCTCTTCCTGTAATGTTTTGCAAAAGATTTTTTGAAGAGATGGTTTTCTAACTGCGAATTCTTTTAACTTTTGTATATCCTGGAAGGTTTTAATTTCATCTTCTATCCTGAAGCTTAATTTCACTGGATACCCGATTTTTGGTTGGAACCCATTTTCTTTCAGTGTTTGAAATATGTTATTCCAGGATTTTCTAGCTTTCAGAGTCTGTGTTGAGAGATCAGCTGTTATCCTGATTGGTTTGCCCCTAAATGTAATCTGCTTTCTTTCTCTTGCAGCTTTTAAAATTCTCTCCTTATTTTGTATGTTGGACATCTTCATTATAATGTGTCTAGGTGTGGATCTCTTATGATTTTGAACATTCGGCGTCCTGTAGGCTTCTAGGATTTGGGATTCTGTCTCATTCTTCAAGTCTAGGAAGTTTTCTCGTATTATTTCACTGAATAGACTGTTTATTCCTTTGGTATGGAGCTCTGTGCCTTCCTGTATCCCAATGACTCTTAAATTTGGTCTTTTGATATTGTCCCATAATTCTTGGATGTTCTGCTCATGGTTTCTTAGCAGACTTGTTGAGCTGTCTATGTTCTTTTCCAGTTGAAATAATTTGTCTTAATTGCCTGATGTTCTCTCTTCTAAGTGATCTACTCTGCTGGTAGTATTCTCAATTGAGTTTTTAAGTTGGTTTATTGTTTCCTGCATTTCTAGGATTTCAATTTGTTTGTTTTTTATTACCTCTATCTCCCTGTGAAATTGATCTTTTACTTCCTGGATTTATTCGTCAATGTGATCTTTCATTGTCTGATTTTGCTGTCTCATGTCTTCCTTGAGACTCCAGATAATCTGAAGCATATATATCCTGAACTCTTTATCTGACATTCCATGTGTTGCAGCTATTACCTCTTCTAAAGTTGAGTTGACCTGCATTGCTTGTAGTTCTTTCTTTTCTTGTCTTTACATGCTGCTCACGTTTCTTTCTGCTTGGTGAAACTGTTGTGTTTATGAGTTTTTCCCCCTAATTATTTATATTGCTCTTTGTTGAAAAATCTCCCTTGCAGGGCGGGTAGTGGCTGTTCTCCTTCTCTAGTTGGGGTGATCTCAATATCGCACTGGCAGGGCGCTAGGCCTTCTCTGCCGGTTGTTCGCAGGTCTGCCCACCCTGCGGGTGCGGGTGGCGGCTCTGCTCTGCCCCTCCTCCAATCGTGATGATATGACTATCACCCCCTTGGGTTGTTGGGCCTGATCTGGATGCGGGCGGCTGCTCTGCTCTGCCCCTATTCCAATTGGAGTGGCATATCTACCATGCTGGCAGGCCTCTAGGCCTGTTCCGTTTGTGGGTCTCAGGTCTGCATGACTCTGGAAGTAAAAGGAGTTGGGTGTCGAGAGTCCTTTGCTCCTTGCGGTCACGCCCAAGGAGAGATTTTGAAGTTTCCCGGTAGTTCACCAGGTGGGCGGGGCTATTAGCAGAGCCCGAAGGGCATGGCCATGTGCTGGGCAATGCGGGGACCCTTCTAGCTGAGTCGGGCCACCGGGAGCAACGTGAAGAGCGGGGTAGCTGTGTCTGCGTGGTTAAGATCCGGGCGGGTGGTTTGGCTGTTCGCCGAGCGAGAGCAGGGCCTCCTGGGAGAGCCGATATGGCAGAGGCGTCTGCCGGTTTGGGCTGCCACTCCGCTCCGGGCCGCCGTCGCTTTCAGTAGCTGCTGGTGGTTGTGGGATTGGACCTCTGCGCCCGCCGGGGGGCCACCTGTACAGCTGGGTAGCTGCGACCGTGTGGTTAGGAACCAGGCAGGTGAGGCGGCTGTTCCCAGAGCGAGCTCTAGGCCTCCCAGGGGAGCCCGGATGGCGGAGGCCAACTGCCGGTTCTGGCAGGGTGGGCCATGTCGCTCCGGATGTTCGCCGCTTTCAAAAGTGGTTGCTGGTTGCAGGACTTGACCTCTCCACACTCCGCGTGGCCTTCTGTCTACTCGGGTAACTGTGGCCACCTGGTTAGTGAGCGGGTGTGTGAGGCGGCTGCTCCCAGAGTGAGCACTAGGCCTCCCAGGGGAGCCCGGATGGCGGAGGCCGACTGCCGGTTCTGGCGGGGCGGGCCATGTCGCTCCGGGTGTCCGCCGCTTGCAAAAGTGTTTGCTGGTTGCAGGACTTGACCTCTGCACCCGCCGTGTGGCCTTCTGTCTAGCCGGGTAGATGTGGCCGCCTGGTTAGGGAGCGGGTGGGTGAGGCGGCTGCTCCCAGAGCGAGCACTAGGCCTACCAGGGGAGCACAGATGGCGGAGGCCGAATTCCGGTTTGGCCGGAACGGGCCAAGTCGCTTCGGGTGTCCGCCGCTTGCAAAAGTGGCTGCTGGTTGCAGAACTTGATTTCTGCACCCGGCGCGGGGCCACCTGTCTAGCCGGGTAGCTGTGGCCGCGTGGTTAGGGACTGGGTGGGTGAGGCGGCTTCTCCCAGAGCGAGCACTAGGCCTCCCAGGGGGCCCGGATGGCGGAGGCTGAATTCCGGTTCGGGCAGGGCTTGCTAAGTCGCTCCGGGTGTCTGCCGCTTGCAAAAGCGGTTGCTGGTTGCAGAAGTTGATTTCTGCAACCGCTGTGGGGCTACCTGTAGAGCCAGGTAGCTGTGGCCACGTGGTTAGGAACCGGGCAGGTGAGGCGGCTCCTCCCAGAGCGAGAGCTAAGCCTCCCGGGAAAGCCGCTTGCCGGAACAGATGATGGCTGCGGGACTAGACCTCTGTGACCGCGTGGCCGTCCAAGATCCACTTCTCTGTGACAAACTGTCACTTCCAATAAACCTACCAGTTCACGGCAGCTCTCTTCTTAAGGGAATTATGCTAGAAGTTCCTTTGTAGTTAGGCTGCCACTGTTCAGATGGGTCTTTCTTATGCTGTTAAAGTGGAGACATTGGAATTGATGCTTCCTCGCCGTCCGCCAAGTTGGATCCCATGTTTTCTTTAATGGTCCTTCTGCACCCTAGTTTCAAACCTCTGCTTTCTGTATCAGTCTGTATGCACCATAGTCTCCAAACTCTGCTGCTGTAACAGTCCTTCTGCACATCAGTCTGCAACCTCTGGTCTCTGCAATAGTCCTTCTGCACCCCAGTCTCCAACCTCTGCTTTCTGTATCAGTCCTTATCTACCCCAGTCTCCAAACTCTGCTCTCTGTAATAGTCCTTCTTCACTTCAGTCTCCAACCTCTGCTCTCTGCAACAATCCTGTGGCACCCCAATCTCAAAATGCTACTCTCTGCAACAGTCTTTCTCAACCCCAGTCTCCAACTTCTACAATCTGCAACAGTTCTTCTGCACCCCAAGTCTCCAACCTCTGCTCTATGCAACAGTCTTTCTGCACCCCAGTCTCCAACATCTGTTCTCTACAATAGTCCTTCTGCACCCCAGTCTCCAAACTCTGCTTTCTGTATCAGTACTTCTGCACTGAAGACTCTAACCACTGCTCTCTGTAACAGTCCTTCTGCACCTCAGACTCCAAATTTTGGTCTGAGCAACAGTCTTCTCCACCCCAATCTCCAACCCCTACTCTCTGAAACAGTCTTTCTGCCCCCCAGTCTCCAAACTCCTCTCTGCAACAGTCCTTCTGCACCCCAGTCTTCAACATCTGATCTCTGCAACAGTCCTTCTCAACCCCAGTCTCCGAATTCTGCTCTCTGTAACAGTCCTTAAGTACGGCAGTTTCCCTACTCTTCTCTCTGTAACTGTCCTTCTGCACACCAGTCTCCAACCCCTGCTTGCTCTATCAGTCCTTCTGCACTCAAGTCTTCAACTTCTGCTCTCTGTACAGTCCTTCTGCACCACAGTCTCAAAATTCTGCTCTCTGTACAGTCCTTCTGCACCACAGTCTCAAAATTCTGCTCTCTGCAACAGTCATTCTGCACACCAATCTCCAACCTCTGCTCTCTGCAACAGTCCTTCTACACCCAAGTCTCCAACCTCTGCACGCCGCAACAGTCCTTCTGCACCTCAGTTTCTGACAACTGCTCTCTGCAATGGTCTTTCTACACCTTAGTCTTCAACATCTACTCTCTGTAACAGTCCTTCTGCACCTCAGTCTCCAACCTCTGCTCTCTGTATGATCCTTCTGAAAATCAGTCTCCAAACTCTGCTTTCTGTAACAGTCCCTTTGCAACCCAGTCTCCAACCTCTGCTCTCTGTAATAGTCCTTCTGTTCCGCAGTCTCCAACCACTCTTTTCTTTAGTGGTCCTTCTGCACCCCAGTTTCCAAACTCTACTTTTTATATCAGTCCTTCTGCACCACAGTCTCCAAATTCTGCTGCTGTAACAGTCCTTCTGTACCTCAGTCTGCAACCTCTACTCTCTTCAATAGTCCTACTGAACCCCAGTCTTCAACCTATGCTCTCTGCAACAGTCCTTCAGAACCCCAGTCTCTAACGTCCTCTCTGCAACAGTCCTTCTGCACCCCAGTCTCCAACATTTGATCTCTGCAACAGTCCTTTTCAACCCCAGTCTCCAAACTCTACTCTCCTTAAAAGTCCTTCTGTACTGCAGTTTCCAAACTCTTCTCTCTGTAACTGTCCTTCTGCACACCAGTCTCCATCACCTGCTTACTCTATCAGTCTTTCTGCACTCAAGTCTCCAACCTCTGCTCTTTGTACAGTCCTTCTGCACCTCAGTCTCTAAATTCTGCTGTCTGCAACAGTCTTTCTACACCCCAATCTCTACCCTCTGCTCTCTGCAACAGTCCTTCTACACCCAAGTCTCCAACCTCTGCACTCCGCAACAGTCATTCTAAACCTCAGTCTCCAAACTCTGCTCTCTGCAATGGTCTTTCTACACCTCAGTCTTCAACATCTACTCTCTGTAACAGTCCTTCTGCACCTAAGTCCCCAACCTCTGCTCTCTGTATGATCCTTCTGATAATAAGTCTCCAAACTCTGCTCTCTGTAAGATCCTTCTGCACCCCAGTCTCCAAACTCTGCTCTCAGTATCAGTCCTTCTCCACTTCAGTCTCCAACCTCTGCTCTCTGCAACAGTCTTTCTGCACCCCAGTCTCCAAGCTCTGCTCTCTGCAACAGTTCTTATGAAACCCAGTATCCAACCTCTACTCTCTGTAATAGTCCTTCTGCACCCAAATATCCAACCTCTACTCTATGCAACAGTCCTTCTGCACTCCAGTCTCCAACTTCTGCTCCCAAAAACAGTCTTTCTGCACCCCAGTCTCCAATCTCTGCTTTTTGTATCAGTACTTCTGCACTCAAGTCTCTAACCACTGCTCTCTGTAACATTCCTTCTGAACCTGAGTCTCCAAATTCTGCTCTCAGCAAGAGTCTTTCTCCACCCCAATCTCCAACGTCTGCTCTCCGCTACAGTACTTCTGCACCCCAGTCTCCAATCCCTACTCTCTGGAACAGTCTTTCTGCACCCCAGACTCCAACATCTGCTCTCTGAAACAGGTATTCTCAAGCTCAGTCTCCAAACTCTGCTCTCTGTAACAGTCCTTCTGTGCTGCAGTCTCCAACCTCTGCTCTCTGTAAGGGTCCTTCTGCACCAGAGTCTCCAACCTCTGCTTTCTGTTATCAGTTCTTCTGCACCCCACTCTCCAATCTCTTCTCTCTGTATCAATCTTTCTGCACCTCAGTCTCCAAGTCTCCTCTCTGAAACAATCCTTCTGCACCTCAGTCTCCAAACTCTTCTCTCTGTAACAGTGCTTCTGCAACTCAGTCTATAACCTCTGCTCTCTGTAACATCCTTCTGCAACCCGGTCTCCAAACTCTGCTCTCTCTAAAAGTTCTTCTGAACCCCAGTCTCCAAACTCTGCTCTCTGTAACAGCCTTCTTCAACCCATTCTCCACCTTCTGCTCTCTATAAGAGTCTTTCTGCACCCAAGTCTCCAACCTCTGCTCTCCGCAACGATCCTTCTCAACCCCAGTCTCCAACGTCTACTCTCTTCAACAGTCCTTCTGCACCCCAGTCCCCAAATTCTGCTCTGAGTAACAGGCCTTCTAAACCCCAGTCTCCAAACTCTGCTCTCAGCAACAGGCCATCTGCTTTCCAGTCTCCAACCTCTTCTCTGCTCTCTGTAACAGTCTTTCTGCACCCAAGTCTCCAAACTCTGCTCTCTGTAACAGTACTTCTGCACCCCAGTCTCTAAAATATGCTCTCTGCAACAGTGCTTCTCCACGCCAATCTCTAACATCTTCTCTCTGCAATAGTCCTTCTGCACCACAGCCTCCAAACTCTGCTCTCTGTAAGATCCTTCTGCACTCCAGTTTCCAAACTCTGCTCTCTGTAACCTTTCGTCTTAACCGCAGTCTCCAAACTCTGTCCTCTGCAACAGTCTTTCTGCTCCCCAGTCTCCGAGATCTGCTCTCTGTAACAGATTTTATGTACCACAGTTTCCAACCTCTACTCTCTGTAATGGTCCTTCTGCAACTCAGTTTCCAACCTCTGCTTTTTGAATCAGTCCTTCTGAACCCCAGTCTCCAACCTATGCTCTTTGTATCTATCCTTCTGCACCTAAGTCTCCAACTTGTGCTTTCTGTAACAGTCCTTCTACACCCCAGTCTCCAACCTCTGGTCTCTGTAATGGTCCTTCTGCACCGCAATTTCCAAACTCTGCTTTCTGTAACAGTCCTTCTGCACGTCAGTCTCTAAACTCTGCTCTCTGTAACAGTCCTTCTACACCTCAGTCTGAAACCTCTGCTCTCCACGATTCTTCTGCACCCCAGTCTCCAACCACTGCTCTATGTAACAGTTCACCGGCACCTCAGTCTCCAGAATCTACTCTCTGTAAGTTACTTCAGAAAACCAGTCTCCAAACTCTGCTCTCTGTAACAGTCTTTCTGCACCCCAGTCCCCGACCTCTCCTCTCTGTAACAGGCCTTCTGCACGCCAGTCTCAAAACTCTGCTCTCTATAGCAGGCCTTCTGTACCCCTGTATTTAACCTCGGCTCTCTGAAACTGTTTTTCTGCAACCGAGTCTCCAAACTCTGCTCTCTGTAACAGGACTTCCGCAACTCAGTCTCCAACCTCTGCTCTCTGCAAGAGTCCTTCTGCACCCCAGTCTCCAAACTCTCTTCTCTTTAACAATCCTTCTGCACCTCAGTCTGCAAACTCTGTTCTCTGCTACGGTCTTTCTGAACCTCAGTCTCTAACCTCTACTCTCTGTAACAGTCCTTCTGAACTTCAGTCTCCAACATCTGCTCTCTGTAGGATCCTTCGCAAACCCAGTCTCCAAACTCTGCTCTCGATAACATTCCTTCTGCAAACCAGTCTTCAATCTCTTCTCTCTGCAATGATCATTCTTAACCCAATCTCCAACCTCTGCTCTCTACAACAGTCTTTCTAGAACCCAGTCTCCAAAATCTGGTCTCTGCAACAGTCCTTCTGCACCACAGTCTGAAAACTCTGCTGTCTGCAACAAACCTCCTGCACCCCAGTCTCCTAACTCTGCTGTCTGTTACAATCCTTCTGCACCTCAGTCTCCAACCTCTGCTCTCTGTAAGATCCATCTGAACCCCAGTCTTTAACATCTGCTCTCTGTAACAGTTTTTCTGCACCTCAGTCTCCAACCTCTTCTCTCTGCAACAGCCTTCTACAGCCCAGTCTGTGAACTCTGCTCTCTGCAACTATCTTTCTAAACCCCAGTCTCCAACGTCTGCTCTCTGCAACAGTCTTTCTGCACCACAGTCTCCAAACTCTGCTCTCTGTAAGATCTTTCTGCACTCCAGTTTCCAAACTCTGCTCTCTGTAGCAGGCCTTCTGAACCCCATTCTCCAACCTCTGCTCTCTGTGTCTATCCTTCTTCACCTCAGTCTCCAACCACTGCTCTCTGTAACAGTCCACGTTCACCTTAGTCTCCAACCTCTACTCTCTCTAAGATCCTTAAGCAACCCAGTCTTCAAACTTAGCTCTTTGTTACAGTCCTTCTGCACCAAAGTCGCCAACCTCTTCTCTCTCTAACAGGCCTTCTACACGCCAGTCTCCAAATCTGCTCTCTGTAGCAGGCCTTCTGCATCCAAGTCTCCAACCACTGCTCTGTGCAACGATCCTTCTGCACCCCAGTCTTTAACCTCTGCTCTCTGCAATGATCCTACTGAACCCCGGTCTCCAACATCTGATCTCTACAACAGTCCTTCTGCACCCCAGTCTCCAAACTCTTCTCTCTGTAACAGGCCTTTTGAACGCCAGTCTCCAAATCTGCTCTCTTTAGCAGGCCTTCTGCGACCAAGTCTCCAACCTCTGCTCTCTGCAATGATCCTTCTGCACCCCAGTCTTTAACTTCTGCTCTCTTCAAAGATCCTACTGCACCTCAGTCTCCAACCTCTGATCTCTACAACAGTTCTTCTGCACTTCAGTCTTTAACCTCTGCTCTCCGCAACAGTTCTGCTGCACCCCAGTCTCCAAACTCTACTCTCTGCAACATTCCTCCGGCACCCTAGTTACCAACATCTGCTCTCTCTTACACTCCTTCTGCAACCAAGTCTCCAACCTCTGCTCTCTGTAACAGTCCTCCTGTACTGCAGATTCCAACCTCTGCTCTCTGTAACGGTCTTTCTGCACCCCAGACTCCAATCTCTGCTTTCTATGTCAGTCCTTCTGCACCCCAGTCTCCAACCTCTGCTCTCTATAACAGTCCTTCTGCACCTCAGTCTCCAACCTCTGCTCTCTGCAACAGTCCTTATGCACCACAGACTCCAAAATCCGCTATCTGCAACAGTCCGTCTGCACCCCAGTCTCCAACCTCTGCTCTCTGTAACAATCCTTCTGCACCTCAGTCTCCAAACTCTGTACTCCTCAACGTTACTTCTGAACCTCAGTCTTCAACATCTACGCTCGGTAACAGTCTTTCTGCACCTCATTCTTCAACCTCTGCTCTCTGTAGGATCCTTCTCCAACCCAGTCTCCAAACTCTTCTGTCTGTAACTGTCCTTCTGCACACCAGTTTCCAACATCTGCTCTCTGAACCGATCCTTCTTCATCCCAGTCTTTAACCTCTTTTCTCTGCAACAGTCCTTCTGCACACCAGTCTCAAACATCTGTTCTCTGCATCAGTCCTTCTGCAACTCAGTCTAAAATTTTGCTCTCTGCATCGATTCTTCTGCTCCTCAGTCTTCTACATCTGCTCTCTGTAAGACCCTTCTACAACCCATTCTCCAAACTCTGCTCTCCGTAACAGTCCTTCTGCAGAATAGTTTCCAGCCTCTGCTCTCTGTAACAGGAATTTTGCAATCCAGTCTCGAAACTCTGCTCTCTGTAATAGGCCTTCAGAACCCCAGTCTCCAACCTCTTCTCTCTGCAATGATTTTTCTCCACCCCAGTCTCCAACCTCTGCTCTAGGCAACAGTCCTTCTGCACCCTAGTCACCAATCTCTGCTCTCTGTAAGATCTTCATGCACTCCAGTCTCCAAACTCTGCTCTCTGTAAAAATCCTTCTGCACCCCAGTCTTCAACATCTGCTCTATGCAACAGTTCTTCTGCACCTCAGTCTGAAAACTCTGCTCTCTGCAAGGACCCTTCTACACCCTAGTTTCCTACCTCTGCTCTGTGTAACAGTCCTGCTGCACCTCACTCTCACAATTATGCTCTCTCTAAGATCCTTCTGCAACTTAGTCTTTAAACTCTGCACTCTGTAACAGTCCTGCTGCACAACAGTCTCCAACGTCTTCTCTCTGTAACAGGACTTCTGCAACCCAGTCTCTAACCGCTGCTCTCTGTAACAGGCCTTCTGCACCCCAGTCTCAAACCTCTTCTCTCTGCATTGATTCTTCTCCAACCCAGTCTTCAACATCTGCTCTCTGCAACAGTCCTTTTGCACCCCAGTCTCCAAACTCTGCTCTCTGTACGATCCATTTGATTCCCAGGCTCCAACCTCTGCTCTTTTTAACAGTCCTTCTGCACACCAGTCTCATAATTCTGCTCTCTGTAACTGTCCTTCCGCACTCAGTCTTCAAACTCTGCTCTCTGTAACAGTCCATCTGCACCTCAGTCTCTGAAATCTGCTCTCTGTAACACTACTTCTACACCCCAGTCTTCAACCTCTGCTTTCTGTAACAGTCCTTCTGCACCCCAGTATCCAACATCTGCTCTCTTCCAGAGTCCTTCTTTACCCCAGTCTCCAAACAATGCTCTCTGCAAAGATCCTTCTGGACCCCAGTCTCCAACGTCAGTCTCTGCAACATTTCTTCTGCACCACAGTCTCCAACCTTTGATCTCTATAAGATCTTTCTGCACTCCAGTTTCCAAAATCTGCTCTCTCTAACACTCCTTCTCTACCGCAGTCTCAAACCTCTGCTTTCTGCGAGGGTCCTGCGGCACCCCAGTCTCAAAACTCTTTTCTCTGTAACAGTCTTTCTGCTCCCCAGTCTCCAATATCTGCTCTCTGTAACAGTCCTTCTGTATCGCAGTATCCAAACTTTGCTCTCTGTAATGATCATACTGCAACCCAGTCTCCTACCTCTGCTTTTTGAACCCAGTCTCCTACCTTAGTTTTTCTTAACCCCAGTCTCCAAACTTTGCTCTCTGTATCTCTCCTTCTGCACCTCAGTCTCCATCCTGTGATTTCTGTAACAGTCCTTCTACACCCCAGTCTTCAACTTGTGTTGTCTGTAACAGTCTTTCTGCACCCCAGTCTCAAACCTATGCTCTCTGCAACAGTCTTTCTGCATCCCAGTCTCCAAACTCTGCTCTCTGCAACAGTCCTTCTGCACCATAGTTACCAACATCTGCTCTCTGAAACAGTCTTTCTGCACCCCAGTCTCCAACCTCTACTCTCTGTAACAGTCCTCCTGTACTGCAGTCTCCAGCTCTGCTATCTGTAACGGTCTTTCTCCACCCAAGACTCCAAATTCTGTTTTCTGTATCAGTCCTTCTGCACCCAAGTCTCAAAACTCTGCTCTCTGTAAGAGTCCTTCTGGACCTCAGTCTCCAACCTCTGCTCTCAGCAACAGTCCTTCTGCACCCCCAGTCTCCAACCTCTGCTGCCTGCAAAAGTACTTCTGCAACCCAGTCCTCTGCTCTCTGTAACAATCCTTCTGCATCTCAGTCTCCAAACTCTGTTCTCTACAACGGTCCTTCTGCACCTCAGTCTACAAATTCTATTCTCTTTAAAACTCCTTCTGCACCTCATTCTCCAACCTCTGCACTCTGTAGAATCCTTCTCCAACCCAGTCTCCAAACTATGCTCTCTGTAACAGTCTCCAACCTCTGCTTCCTTCAAAAGTACTTCTGCAAACCAGTCTTCATCCTCTGCTCTCTGTAACAATCCTTCTGCATGTCAGTCGCCAATCTTTGTTCTCTGCAACAGTCCTTCTACACCTCAGTCTACAACTTCTAATCTTTTTAACACTCCTTCTGCACCTCATTATCCAACCTCTGCTCTCTGTAGAATCCTACTCCAACCCAGTCTCCAAACTCCGCTCTCTGTAACAGTCCTTCTGCACACAAGTCTCCAAACTCTGCTCCTTGCAACGATCCTTCTTCACCCCAGTCTCCAACCTCTGCTCTCTTCATCGGTCCTTCTGCATCCCAGTCTCCAACATCTTCTCTATGAAACAGTCCTTCTGCAACTCAGTCTGAAAACTCTGCTCTCTGCAATGATCCTTTGCACCTCAGCCTCCTACCTCTGCTCTCTGTAAGACACTTCTGCAACCCAGTCTCCAAACTCTGCTCTCTGTAACAGTCCTTCAGAACAACAGTTTCCAACCTCTGCTCTCTGTAACAGGAATTCTGAAACCCAGTCTCGAAACTATGCTCTTTGTAACAGTCCTTCTGCACCCCAGATTCCAACCTCTGCTCTCGGAAACAGACCTTCTGCACCCCAGTCTCCAACCTCATCTCTCTGTAACAATCCTTCTGCACCGCAGTCTTCTACTACTGCTCTATTTAATATTTCTTCTGCACCTCAGTCTCAACCTTTGCTCTCTGCAAAGGTCCTTCTGCACACCTGTCTTCACCTCTGCTCTCTGCAACAGTCCTTCTGCACCCCAGTCTCCAAACTCTTCTCTCTGCAACAATTCTTCTCCATCCCAGTCTCCAACTTCTGCTCTCTGCAACAGTCTTTCTGCAACCTAGTGTCCAACATCTGCTCTCTGTAAGAGTCCTTCTGCACCCAGGTCTCCACACTCTGCTTTCTGTATCAGTCCTTCTGCACCCCAGTCTCCAACCTCTGCTCTCTGCAACAGTCTTTCTGCACCCTAGTTAGCAACATCTGATCTCTGCAACAGTCCTTCTGCACCTCAGACTCCAACCACTGCTCTCTGTAAAAGACATTCTGTACTGCATTCCAACCTCTGCTCTCTGTAAGCTTCTTTCTTCACCACAAATTCCAATCTCTACTTTCTCTATCAGTCCTTCTGCACCCCAGTCTCCAAACTCGGCTCTCTGTAAGAGTCCTACTGCACATCAGTCTCCAACCTCTTCTCTCTGTAAGATCCTACTGTACCCCAGTATCCAAACTCTGCTCTCTGTATCATGCTTTCTCTACCCCAGTCTTCAATCTATGCTTTCTGCAATGGTCGAGCTACACCTCATCTCAAACCTCTGTCCTCTGCAACAGTTTTTCTGCTCCCCAGTCTCCAACGTCTGCTCTCTGTAAGAGTCCTTCTGTACCGCAGTCTCAAAACTCTGCTCTCTGTAAAATTCTTCGGAAAACGAGTCTCCAAACTCTGCTTTCTGTAACAGTACTTCTGAACCCAGACTCCAAACTCTGCTCTCTGTAACAGTCCTTATGCACCCAACTCTCCAACCTCTGTTCTCTGTAACAGTCCTTAGGCACCCCCAGTCTCCACCCTCTGCTCTCTGTAACGATCCTTCTGCACCCAAGTCTCCAACGTCTGCTCACTGCAACAATCCTTCTTCACTCCAGTCTCCAAACTTTTTTCACTGAAAGATTCTTCTTCACCCTACTTTCCAACTCTTCTCTCGGTAACATTCCTTCTGCACCACAGTCTCTAACGTCTACTCTCTGCAATGGTCCCTATGCACCCCAGTCTCCAACCTTGTTCTCTACAACAGTTCTTCGATACGGCAGTCTTCAACCTCTGTTCTATGTAAGGTTCCTTCTGCACCCCAGTCTCCAAACTCTGCTCTCTGTAACAGGCCTTCTGCACCCCAGTCTTCAACCTCTGCTCTCTGTAACAGGCCTTCTGCACCCCAGTCTCAAACCTGTGCTCTCTTCAACAATCCTTCAGCATCCCAGGATCCAATATCTGCTCTGTGCAACAGTCCTTCTGCACCTCAGTCTGAAAACTCTGCTCTCTGCACCAATCGTTCTGCACTCCAGTTTCCAAACTTTGATGTCTGTAACAAAACTTCTGAACTTCAGACTCCAAAATGCTCTCTATAAGATCCTTCTTCAACTCAGTCTCGAAACTGTGCGATATGTAACAGTGCTTCTGCACCCCAGGCTCAAAAATCTGCTCTCCATAACAGACCTTCTGCACCTCACTCTTCAAACTCTGCACTCTATAAAAGGCTTTCTGCAACCCAGTCTCCAACCTCTTCTCTCTGAAACGATTCTTCTTCACCTCATTCTCCATCCTCTGCTCTCTGCAACAGTCCTTCTGCACCCAAGTCTCCAACTTCTTCTGTCTTTAAAAATCCTTCTGCACCTCAGTCTCCAAACTCTGCTCTCTGCAACGGTTCTTCTGCACCCCAGTCACCAACCTCTGTTCTCTGCATCAGTCTTTTTGCACCTAAGTCTCCAACCTCTGCTCTCTGTAGCAGTCCTTCTGTACTGCAGTCTGCAACCTCTGCTCTCTGTAACGGTCCTTCTGCACCCCAGTCTCCAACGTCAGCTTTCTGTATCAGTTCTTCTTTATCCCAGTCTCAAACCTCGGCTCTCAGTAACAGACCTTCTGCACCCCAGTCTATAACTTCAGCTCTCTGCAACATTTCTTCTGCACTCCAGTCTCCATCTCTGCTCTCTGTAACTGTCCTTCTGCACCCCAGTCTCCAACCTCTGCTCTCTGTAACGATCTTACTGCATCACTTTCTGAAACCTCTGCTCTCTGCAACGATCCTTCTTCCCCTCAGTCTCCAACCTCTGCTCTCTGCAATGATCCTTTTGCACCCCAGTCTCCAAACTCTGTTCTCTGTAGGAGTCTTTGTGCACTTCAATGTCAAACCTCTGCTCTTTTTAACAATCCTTCTGCACCTCAGTCTCCAAACCCTGCTCTCTGTAACAGTCCTTCTGCACTTCAGTATCCAAAATCCACTCTCTGTAAAAGTCCTTCTGCACCTCAGTCTCCAACCTCTGCAATCTGTAACGGTCCTTCTGCACCCCAGTCTCCAAATTCTACTCTCAGAAACGATCCTTCTGCACCTCAGTCTCAAAACTCTGCTCTCTCTAACAGTCCTTCTGCATCCCAGTCTCCAACAACTGCTCTCTGCAACAGTCCTTCTGCACCCCAGTCTAAAACCTCTGCTCTCTGCTTCAGTACTTCTACACCCTAGTCTCCAACCTCTGCTCGCTCCAGCATTTCTTCTGCACCCAAGTCTCCAACCTGTGCTCTCTGTAACTTTCCTGCTGCACCCCAGTCTCCAAACTCTGCTCTCTGTAGCGATCCTTCTGCACCTCATTTTCCAACCTCTGCTCTCTGCAAGGATCCTTCTGCACCCCAGTCTCCATCCTCTGCTCTCTGTAAGAATTCTTTTGCACCCCAGTCTCCAACTTCTCTTCTTTGTAAAAGTCCTTCTGCACCTCAGTCTCAAACCTCTGCACTCAGAAATGATCTTTTTGAAACTCAGTCTTCAACCTCTGCTCTCTTTAATAGTTCTTCTGCACCCCAGTCTCCAACACCTGCTCTCTGCAATGATCCTTCTTCTCCACAGGCTCGAAACTCTGCTCTCTGCAACAGTCCTTCTACATCCCAGTTTCCAAAATCTTCTCTCTGTAGCAGTCCTTCTGCACCACAGTCTCCAAACTCTGCTCTCTGAACAGTCCTTCTGCACCCTTGTCTCCAACCTCTTCTCTCAGTTACAGTTCTTGTGCACCCCAATCTCCATACTCTTCTCTCTGTAACACTCCTTCTGCACCTCAGTCTCCACCCTCTACTCTCTGTAAAAGTCATTCTGCATCTCAGTCTTCAACATCTGCTCTCTGTAAGTTCCTTCTGCAACCCATTCTCCAAACTCTGCTCTCTGTAACAGGTCTTCTGCACCCCAGTCTTCAAACTCTGCTCTCTGTAACAGGTCTTCTGCACCCCAGTCTTCAAACTCTGCTCTCTGTAACAGGCCTTGTGCTCCCCAGTCTCCAACATCTGCTCTCTGGAACGATCCTTCTTCTACCCAGTCTCCAAACTCTGCTCTCTTTAAAAGTCCTTTTGTATCACAGTCTTCAAACTCTTCTCTTTGTAACAGTACATCTGCTCCCCAATTGCCAACTTCTGCTTTCTGTAACAGTCCTTATGCACCTCAGTCTCCAAACTATTCTCTCTGCAACGATCTTTCTACACCTCAGTCTCCAAACTCTGCTATCTGTAAAAGTCTTTCTGCACCTCAGTCTCCATCCTTTGCTCTCTGTAATTGTCCTTCTGCACCCCAGTCTCCAATCTCTGCTCTCTGTAACAATCCTTCTGCACCTCTGTCTCCAACGTCTGCTCTCTGTAATAGTCCTTCTGCAACTCACTCTCCTACATCTGCTCTCTGCAATGGTCCTTTTGCATCCCAGTTTCCAAACTCTTCTCTCTGTAACAGTCCTTTTGTACGGCAGTCTCAAACCTCTTCTCTCTATAACGGTCTTTCTGCACCCCAATTTCCAACCTCTGCTCTCTGTATCAGTCAGTCTGCACCCCAGACTCCAAACTCTGCTCTCTGAAACAGTCCTTCTGTACCGCAGTCTCCAACCTCTTCTCTCTATAAGGGTACTTCTGCACCCCAGTTGCCAACCTCTGCTTTCTGAAACAGTCCTTCTGAACCTGAGACTCCAACCTCTGCTCTCTATAACAGTCCTTCTAAGCCTCAGTCTGAAACCTCTGCTCTCTGCAACAATCTTTCTAAACCCCAGTCTCCAAACTGTGCTATCTGTAACAATCCTTCTGCACCCCAGTCTCAAACATCTGCTCTCTGTAACAGGTCTTCTGCAACGTAGTCTCCAAAGTCTGTACTCTGTAACAGGCCTTCTGAACCCCAGTCTCCAACCTCTTCTTTCTGCAACGATTTTTCTGCACCTTAGTCTCCAACTTCTGCTCTCTGGAACAGTCCTTCTGCCCCCCAGTCTCCAACATCTGCTCTCTGTAAGATCCTTATGCCCCCCGTTCTACAAACTTTGCTCTCTGTAACAGTCATTCTGCACCTCAGTCTCCAACCTCATCTCTCTGCAACGGCCCTCCTGTACCTCATTATTCAACCTATGTTCTCTGCAGCAGTCCTTCTGCACCCCAAACTACAAACTTTGGTCTCTGTAACAGTCATTCTGCACCCCAGTCTCCAAACTCTACTTTCCATATCAGTAATTCTGCACCCCAGTCTAAAACCTCTTGTCTCTGTAACAGTCCTTCTGCACCTCAGTCCCCAAACTCTGCAGTCCGCAACAGTCCTTCTGCACCCCAGTCTCAAAACTCTGCTCTGTGCAAAAGTCCTTCTACACACCAGTCTCCAACATCTGCTCTCTGCAACAATCCTTCTGCATCCCAATCTCCAACGTCTACTCTCTGCAACAGTCCTTCTACACCCCAGTCTCAAAACTGTGCTTTCTGCTACGGTCCTTCTGCACCCCAGTCTCCAACTTCTGCTCTCTGTAACAATTTTTCAGCACCTGAGTCTTCAACCTCTGGTCTCTGCAATGGTTCTTCTGCACCCAGTCTCCACACTCTGTTCTCTGCAACAGTCCTTCTGCACCCCAGTCTCCAACCTCTGCTCTCTGTTGCAGTCCTTTTACTCCCCAGTAACCAAAATCTGCTCTGTGTAACGATCCTTCTGCAACTTAATTTCCAACCTCTGCTTTCTGCAACGATCCTCCCGCACCCCAGACTCCAAATCTGATCTATGTATCAGTCCTTTTTCAACACAGTCTCCAACCTCTGCTCTTTGTAACGATCCTTCTGCACCTCATCTCCAAATTCTGCTCACTGTAAAAGTCCTTCTGCACCTCAGTCTCCAACCTCTGCTCTCTTTAACAGTCCTTCTGCACCCCAGTCTCCAACATCTGCTCTCTGCAACGATCCTTCGTCTCCCCCAGGCTCCAATCTCTGCTCACAGCAACGGTCCTTATACACCCCAGTTTCCAAACTCTTCTCTCTGTAACACTAACTCTTCACCCCAGTGTCCACCCTCTACTCTCTGTAAAAGTCCTTCTGCACCTCCGTCTCCAACCACTGTTCTCTGTAAAATCCTTCTGCCACTCATTCTCCTAATGCTGCTCTCTGTAACAGTCCTTCTGCACCCCAGTCTCCAAACTCTGCTCTCTGTAACAGGCCTTCTGCACCCCAGTCTTCAAACTCTGCTCTCTGTAACAGGCCTTCTGAACCCCAGTCTCCAAACTGTACTTTCTGCAACAGTCCTTCTGCACCCCAGGATCCTACATCTGCTCTCTGCAACAGTCCTTCTGCACCAAAGTCTGAAAACTCTGCTCTCTGCCACAATCCTTCTGCACCCCAGTTTCCAACCTTTGCTCTCTATAATAGTCCTTCTGAACCTCATTCTCCAAAACGCTCTCTGTAGGATCTTTGTGCAACCCAGTCTCGAAATTGTGCTATCTGTAACATTCCTTCTGCCCCCCAGTCTCCAAACTCTGCTCTCTGTAACAGGCCTTCTGCACCCCAGTCTCCAATCTCTGCACTGTGTAACAGGCCTTCTGCACCCCAGTCTCCAAACTCTTCTCTCTGCAACTATCCTTCTTCACCTCAGTCTCCAAACTCTGCTCTCTGCAACAGTCCTTCTGGACCCCAGTCTCCAACCTCTGCTCTCTGTAACAATTCTTCTGCACCCGGTCTCCAAACGTTGCTCTCTATAAAAGTCCTTCTCTACTGCAGTCTTCAAACTCTGCTCCCTGTAACTGTCCTTCTGAATACCAGTCTCCAAACTCTGCTTTGTGTATCAGTTCTTCTGCACCCCAGTCTCCAACCTCTGCTCTCTGTATCAGTCCTTTTGCACCTCAGTCTCCAACCTCTGTTCTCTGCAGCAGTCTTTTTAAACCCCAGGAAACAAACTCTGCTCTGTGTAACTATCCTTCTGCACCATAGTTTCCAACCTCTGCTCTCTGCAACGATCCTTCTGCAGCCCAGTATCCAAACTCTGTTCTCCGTATCAGTCCTTCTGCACCAGAGTCTCCAAACTCTGCTCTCTGCATCAGTCTTTATGCACCCAAGTCTCCAAAGTCTGCTCTCTGCAACATTTCTTCTGCACCCAAGTCTCCAACCTGTACTCTTTGTAACTGTCCTTTGCAACTCAGTCTCCAACCTCTGCTCTCTATAACAGTCCTTCTGCACCCCAGTCTCCAACATCTGCTCTCTGCAACAATCCTTCTTCTACACAGTCTCGAAACTCTGCTCTCTGTAAAAGTTCTTTTGTATCGGAGTCTCCAAACTCTTCTCTTTGTATGGGTCCATCTGCACCCCAATTGCCAACCTCTGCTTTTTATAAAAGTCATTTTGCACCTCAGACTCCAAACTCTTTTCTCTGTAACAGTCCTTCTAAGCCTCAATCTGAAACCTCTGCTATCTACATCGATCCTTCTACACCCCAGTCTCCAAACAGTGCTATCTCTAACAATCCTTCTGCACCCAAGTCTCCAACATCTGCTCTCTGTAACAGGTCTTCTGCAACCCAGTCTCCAAACTCTGCTCTCTGTAACAGTCCTTCTAAGCCTCAGTCTCCAACCTCATCACTCTGCAACGGCCCTTCTGCTCCCCAGTCTCCAACCTCTTCTCTCTGCAAGGATAATTCTGCAACCCAGTCTCCAAAGTCTGCTCTCTGAAACAGTCCTTCTACACCCCAGTCTCCAACCTCTGCTCTCTGCTACAGTCCTTCTGCATCACAGTCTTCAATCTCTGCTCTCTGCAACATTTCTTCTGCACCCCAGTCTCCAACATGTGCTTTCTGTAACTATCCTACTGCACCCTGGTCTCCAAACTCTGCTCTCTGTAGCGATCATTCTGCACCTCAGTCTCCAACTTCTGTTCTCTCTAACGATCTTTCTGCACCCCAGTCTCCAAACTCTGCTCTCTGCAACAGTTCTTCTGCACCCCATACTCCAAGCTCTGCTCTCTGTAACTGTCCTTCTGCACATCAGTGTCCAAAATCTGCTCTCTGTAACAATCCTTCTGCACCTCAGTCTACAACCTCTGCTCTCTGCAATCATCCTTCAGCACCACAGTCTCCAACCTCTGCTCTCTTTCACATTTCTTCTGAACCCCAATCTCCAAACTCTGCTCTCTGTAAAACTCCTTCTGCACCCCAGTCTCCATCCTCTGCTCTCTGTAACAGTCCTTTGACACCTTAGTCTTCAACCTCTCTTCTCTGTAAAAGTCCTTCTGCACCTCAGTATCCAACCTCTGCAATCTGTAACGGTCCTTCTGCACCCCAGTCTCCAACCTCTACTCTCTGAAACGATCCTTCTGCACCTCATTCTCCAAACTCTGCTCTCTGTAACAGTCCTTCTGCACCCCAGTTTTCAACATCTTCTCTCTGCAACGATTCTTCTTCTCCCCAAGCTCCAAGCTCTGCTCTGTGCAAAGGTCCTTATGCACCTCAGTTTTCAAACTCTGGTCTCTGTAACAGTCTTTCTGCCACCTCATTCTCCAAACTCTGCTCTCTGCAACAGTCCTTCTGCACCCCAGTCTCCAACCTTTGCTCTCGGTAACAGTTCTTCTGCACCCCAATCTCAAAATTCTGCTCTCTGTAACTCTCATTCTGCAACCCTGTCTCCATACTCTGATCTCTGTTACAAAACATCTAGACCTCAGTCTCAAACCTCTGCTCTCTGTATCAGCTCTTCTGGACCTCCGTCTCCAAATTTGTTCTCTGCAATAGTCTTTCTGCACCCCAGTTTTAACCTCTGCTCTCTGCAACTTTTCTTCTGCTCCCCAGTCTCCGAACTGTGCTTTCAGTAACATTGTACCTGACCCCAGTCTCCAACCTCTGCTCTCTTAAAAGATCCTTCTGAACCTCAGTCTTCAAACTCTGATCTCTCCAACGATCCTTCTGCACCTCAGTTTCAAACCTCTGCTCTCTGCAACGATCCTTCTGCACCACAGTTCCCAACCTCTGCTCTCTGTAACAGGCCTTCTTAACTCCATTTTCCAAACTTTGCTTTCTGGATCAGTCCTTTTTCACACCAGTATCCTAACTCTGCTCTCTGTAACAGTCCTTCTGTACTGCAGTCTAAAAACTCTGCTCTCTGTAACGGTCCTTCTGCACCCCAGTCTCCAACGTCAGCTTTCTGTATAAGTTCTTCTGCACCCCAGTCTCCAACCTCTGCTCTCAGTAAGAGTCCTTCTGCAACCCAGTCTCCAACTTCTGCTCTCTGCAACATTTCTTCTGCACCCCAGTCTCCATCTGTGCTCTCTGTAACTGTCTTTCTGCACCCCAGACTCCAACCTCTGCTCTCTGTAACAATCTATCTGCACCACAGTCTGAAACCACTGCTCTCTGCAACGATCCTTCTGCACCTCAGAATCCAACCTCTGCTCTCCGCAATGATCCTTCTGCACCCAAGGCTCCAACCTCTGCTCTCTGTAAGAGTCCTTCTGCACTTCAGTCTCCAATCTCTGCTGTCTGTAACAATTCTTCTGCACCTCAGTCTCCATCCTCTGCTATCTGTAACAATTTTTCTGCACACAAGTCTCCAACCTCTGTTCTCTGTAACAGGTCTTCTGAACCCCAGTCTCCAAACTCTGCTCTCTGTAACAAGCCTAATGCACCCCAGTTCCCAAACTCTGCTCTCTGTAACAATCCTTCTGCACCTCAGTCGCCAACCTCTCCTCTCTGTACCAATCCTTCTGCACCATAGTCTTGAACCTCTGCTCTCTGTAACAGTCCTTCGGCACCCGAGTCTCCAACCTCTGCTCTCTGTACAATCCTTCTGCACCCCAGTCTCCAACCTCTGCTCTCTGTAAGAATCTTTCTGCACGCCAGTATCCAACCTCTGCTCTCTGTAAATGTTTTTCTGCACCTCAGTCTCCAACCTCTGCTCTCACTAAGGGTCCTTCTGCACCCCAGTCTCCAACCTCTGCTATCTGTAATGATCCATCTGCAACTCAGTCTCCAACCACTGTTCTCTGTAACAGTCCTTCTGCACCCTAGTCTCTAACATCTGCTCTCTGAAAGGATCTTTCTTCTACCCAGTCTCCAACCTCTGCTCTCTGTATGAGTCCTTTTGTATTGCAGTCTCCAACCTCTTCTGTTTGTAACGGTCCTTCTGCTTTCCAATTACCAGCCTCTGCTTTCTGTAACAGTCTTTCTGCACGACAGTCTCCAACCTCTTCTCTCTGCAACGATCCTTCTGCACCTCAGACTCCAACCTCTGCTCTCTGCAACAGTCCTTCTGCACCCCAGTCTCCAGACTCTGGTCTCTGGAAGATCATTTTTCATCCCTGTTTCCAAACTCTGCTCTTTGTAGCACTTCATCTGCACCCCAGTATCCGAACTCTGCTCTCTTTAAAAGTCCTTCTGCACCCCAGTCTCCAAACTCTGCTCTCTGTAACAGTCCTTCTGTACCGCAGTCTTCAACCTCTTCTCTCAATAATGCTTCTTCTACATGCAAATTGCCAACCTCTGCTTCCTGGAACAGTCCTTCTGAGCCTCAGATTCAAAAC
Source organism: Ictidomys tridecemlineatus (assembly GCF_052094955.1). NCBI lineage: Eukaryota > Metazoa > Chordata > Mammalia > Rodentia > Sciuridae > Ictidomys > Ictidomys tridecemlineatus. Next base: position 152,616 of record NW_027522598.1, read on the forward strand.
TCTGCTCTCTGTAACAGTCCTTCTAAGCCTCAGTCTGAATCCTCTGCTCTCTGCAACGATCCTTCTGCACCCCATCTCTAAACTGTGCTCTCTGTAACTGTCCTGCTGCACCCCAGACTCCAAACTCTGCTCTCTGTAGCTATCCTTCTGCACCTCAGTCTTCAACCTCTGCTCTCTGCAAGATCCTTCTCCACCTCAATCTCCAAGTTCTGCAATCTGTAACGGTCCTCCTGCACCCCAGTCTCCAACCTCTGCTCTCTGAAAAGATTCTTCTTCTCCTTAGTCTCCAACCTCTGTTCTCTTTAACAAACCTTCTGCACCCCACTCTCCAAACTCTGCACTCTATAACAGGCGTTCTGCAACCCAGTTTCCAACCTCTTCTCTCTGCAACGATCCTTCTTCACCTCAGTCTCCATCCTCTGCTCTCTGCAACTGTCCTTCTGAACCCCAGTCTCCAACCTCTGTTCTCTGTATCAGGCCTTCTGCACCCCAGTCTCCAATCTCTGCACTGTGTAACAGGCCTTCTGCACCCCAGTCTCTAACCTTTTCTCTCTGCAATGATCCTTCTGCACCTCAGTTTCCACCCTCTGCTTTTTGTAACAACCCTTCTGCAACTCAGTCTCCAACCTCTGCTCTCTGTGACAGTCCTTCTGCACCCCAATCTCTAACATCTGCTATCTGCAGCGATTCTTCTTCTCCCCAGTCTCCAACCTCTGCTCCCTGTAACAGTCCTTTTGTATTGCAGTCTCCAACCTCTTCTCTTTGTAACGGTTCTTCTGCTTCGCAATTGCCAAACTCTGCTTTCTGAAAAAGCCCTTCTGCACCCCAGTCTCTAACCTCTTCTCTCTGCAATGATCCTTCTGCACCTCAGTTTCTGAACTCTGCTCTCCGCAACAGATCTTCTGCACCCCAGTCTCCAGACTCTGCTATCTGTAAGATCCATTTGCATCCCAGTCTCCAACATCTGCACTCTGTAACAGTCCTTCTGCACCACAGTATCCAACCTGTGCTCTCTGGAAAAGTCCTTCTGAATATTAGTCTCCAAACTTTGCTCTTTGTAATGGTCCTTCTGCACCCCAGTATTCAAACTCTGCTCTCTGTAACAATCCTTCTGCACCTCAGTCTTCAACGTCTGCTCTCTGTAACAGTCCTTCTGCACCCCAGTCTCCAACATCTGCTCTGTGCAACGGTCCTTCTGCACACCAGTTTCCAAACTCTGCTCTCTGTAACCGTCCTTCTAAGCCTCAGTCTGAAACCTCTGCTCTTTGCAACGATCCTTCTTCACCCCAGTCTTCAACCTCTGCTCTCTGTAACAGTCCTTCTGCACCTCAGTCTCCAACCTCTGCTCTCTGCAACAGTCCTTCTGTACCCCAGTCTCCAAGCTCTTATCTCTGCAACAGTCTTTCTACACCCGAGTCTCCAACCATTGCTCTCTGCAAGGATCCTTTTGCATCCCAGTCTCCAACCTCTGCTCTCCACTACAGTCCTTCTTCACCCCAGTCTCAAAACTCTGCTCTCTGCAACATTTCTTCTGCACCCCAGTCTCTAACTTGTGCTCTCTGTAACTGTCCTGCTGCATCCCAGTCTCCAAACTCTGCTCTCTGTAGCTATCTTTCTGCACCTTAGTCTTCAACCTCTGCTCTCTGCAAGATCCTTCTCTACCTCAATCTTCAAGTTCTGCAATCGGTAATGGTCCTTCTGCACCCCAGTCTCCAACCTCTGCTCTCTGAAACGATCCTTCTTCACCTTAGTCTCCAACCTCTGTTCTCTGTAACAAACCTTCTGCACCCCACTCTCCAAACTCTGCACTCTGTAACAGGCCTTCTGCAACCCAGTTTCCAAACTCTTCTCTCTGCAACAATCCTTCTTCACCTCAGTCTCCATCCTCTGCTCTCTGCAACTGTCCTTCTGCACACCAGTCTCCTTCCTCTGCTCTCTTTAAGAATCCTTCTGTACCCCAATCTCCAACCGCTCCTCTCTGTAACAGTCCTTCTGCAACTCAGTGTCCAACTTCTGCTCTCTGTAATGAACCTTCAGCACCTCAGTCTCCAACTGCTGCTCTCTGTAACAGGCCTTCTTAACCCCATTCTCTAACATCTGCTCTCTGTATCAGTCTTTTTGCACACCAGTATCCTAACTCTGCTCTCTGTAACAGTCCTTCTTTACAGCATTCTCAAAACTCTGCTCTCTGTAAAGGTCCTTCTGCACCCCAGTCTCCAACGTCAGCATTCTGTATCAGTTCTTTTGCACCCCAGACTCCAACCTCTGCTCTCAGTAAGAGTCCTTCTGCACCCCAGTCTCCAAACTCTGCTCTCTGTAACAGTCCTTCTGTACCGCAGTCTCCAACCTCTTCTGTCTATAATGGTTCTTCTACACGCAAATTGCCAACCTGTGCTTCCTGGAACAGTCCTTCTGAGCCTCAGATTAGAAACTCTGCTCTCTGTAACAGTCCATCTAAGTTTCAGTCTGAAACCTCTGCTCTCTGCAACTATCCTTCTGCACCCCATCTCTAAACTGTGCTATCTGTAACAATCCTTCTGCACCCCAGTCTCCAAACTCTGCTCTCTGTAACAGACCTTCTGCACCCCAGTATCCAACATCTACTCTCTGAAACAGTCCTTCTCCACCCCAGTCTCCAACCTCTGCTCTCTGTAACATTCCTTCTGTACTGCAATCTCCAAACTCTGCTCTCTATAATGGTCCTTCTGCACCCCAGTCTCCAATTTCTGCTTTCTGTATCAGTCCTTCTGCACCTCAGTTTCCAACCTCTGCTTTTTGTAACAACCCTTCTGCAACTCAGTCTCCAACCTCTGCTCTCTGTGACAGTCCTTCTGCACCTCAGTCTCCAAGTCTGCAATCTGCAGCGATAATTCTTCTACCCAGTCTCCAACCTCTGCTCCCTGTAACAGTTCTTTTGTATTGCAGTCTCCAACCTCTTCTCTTTGTAACGGTTCTTCTGCTCCACAATTGCCAAACTCTGCTTTCTGAAAAATCTCTTCTCCACCCCAGTCTCTAACCTCTTCTCTCTGCAACGATCCTTCTGCACCTCAGTCTCTGAACTCTGCTCTCTGCAACAGTTCTTCTGCACCCCAGTCTCCAGACTCTGCTATCTGTAAGATCTATTTGTATTCCAGTCTCCAACATCTGCTCTCTGTAACAGTCCTTCGGCACCACAGTATCCAACCTGTGCTCTCTGGAAAAGTCCTTCTGAACATCAGTCTCCAAACTTTGCTCTTTGTAATGGTCCTTCTGCACCCCAGTATTCAAACTCGGCTCTCTGTAACAATCCTTCTGCACCTCAGTCTTCAACGTCTGCTCCCTGTAACAGTCCTTCTGTACCCCTGTCCCCAACATCTGCTCTGTGCAACGGTCCTTCTGCACACCAGTCTTCAAACTCTGCTCTCTGTAACCGTCCTTCTAAGCCTCAGTCTAAAACCTCTGCTCTTTGCAACGATCCTTCTTCATCCCAGTCTTCAACATCTGCTCTCTGTAACAGTCCTTCTGCACCCCAGTCTCCAACCTCTGCTCTCTGCAACAGTCCTTCTGTACCCCAGTCTCCAAGCTCTTCTCTCTGCAACAGTCTTTCTACACCCGAGTCTCCAACCACTGCTCTCTGAAAGGATCCTTTTGCATCCCAGTCTCCAACGTCTGCTCTCTGCAATAGTCCTTCTGCACCCCAGTCTCCAACCTCTGCTCTCCGCTACAGTCCTTCTTCACCCCAGTCTCAAAACTCTGCTCTCTGCAACATTTCTTCTGCACCCCAGTCTCCAACTTGTGTTCTCTGTAACTGTCCTGCTGCATCCCAGTCTCCAAACTCTGCTCTCTGTAACTATCCTTCTGCACCTCAGTCTTCAACCTTTGCTCTCTGCAAGATCCTTCTCTACCTCAATCTCCAAGTTTTGCAATCTGTAACGGTCCTTTTCACCCCAGTCTCCAAAATCTGCTTTCTGCAACAGTCTTTTTCCACTCCAGTCTCCAACTTCTTCTTTCTGTTAACGTCCTTCTGTACTTCAGTCTCCAACCTCTGCTCTCTGTAATGGTCTTTCTGCACCACAGTCTCCAAACTCTTCTTTCTCTTTCAGTCCTTCTGCACCCTGGTCTCTAAACTCTGCTCTCTGTAACAGTCCTTCTGCACCTCAGACTCCAACCTCTTCTCTCTGCAACAGTCCTACTGCGCCCCAATCTCCAACCTCTGCTCTCTGCATGAGTCCTTCTGCACCTCAGTGTCCAAATTCTGCTCTCTGTATTATCGTTCTGAAACCCAGTCTCCAACCTCTGCTATCTGCAATGGTCCTTCTGCACCCCACTCTCCAAACTCTATTCTCCACAACAGTTATTCTGCACCCCAGTCTCCAACCTTTGCTCCCTGTAACAGTTCTTCTGTACCACAGTATCCAACCTCTGTTCTCTGTAAGGGTCCTCCTGCACCTCAGTATGCAAACTCTGCTCTCTGCAACAGTCCTCCTGCACCCCAGTCTTCAACCTCTGCTCGCTGCAACAGTCCTCCTGCACCCCAGTCTCCGAAATCTACTCTCTGCAATATTCTTTTTCCACACCAATCTCCAAACTCTGCTCTCTGTAACCGTCCTTCTGTACTGCTGTCTCTAACCTCTTATCTCTTTAACGGTCCTTCTGCACCTCAGTCTCCAAAGTCTGCTTTCTGTATCAGTCCTTCTGCACCCCGGTCTCTAAACTATGCTCTCTGTAAAAGTCCTTCTGCACTTCAGACTCCAACCTTTCCTCTCCACAACAGTCCTTCTGCTCCTCAGTGTTAAAACTCTCCTATTTGTATGTTACTTCTGAAATCCAGTCTCCAACCTTTGCTATATGCAATGGTCCTTCTGCACCGGAGTCTCCAACCTCTGTTTACTATAACAGTTATTCTGCACCACAGTCTCTAACATCTGCTCTCTGCAACAGTCCTTCTCCACCTCAGTCTCAAACTTTGCTCTCTGCAACAGTCCTTCTGCACCCTAGTCACCAAGCTCTGCTTTCTGTATCAGTCATTCTGCACCCCAGACTCCAACCTCTGCTCTCTATAACAGTCCTCTGCACCTCAGTCTATGTAACCGTTTTTCTGCACCTCAGCCTCTAACCTCTGCTCTCTGTAACAGTCCTTCTTTTCCTCAGTCTCCAAACTCTGCTCTTCGTAAGATCTTTTTGCAACCCAGTTTTTAAACTCTGCTCTCTGTAAGTGTCCTTCTGTACCCCAGTCTCCAAGCACTGCTCTCTGTAATGGGAATTAATCACCCCAATCTCCAACCTCTGCTCTCTGCAAGGGTCCTTCTGCACCTCAGTCTCCAAACTCTTCTCTCTGTAACAGTGCTTCTGCACCTCAGTCTCCAACCTCTGTTATCTGTATCAGTCCTTCTTCATTCCAGTCTTTAACCTCTGCTCTCTGCAACGATCCTTCTGCACACCAGTCTCCAAATTCTGCTCTCTGTAACAGGCCTTCTGCACCCCAGTCTCCAACCTCTGTAATCTGTATCAGTCCTTCTTCATTCCAGTCTTTAACCTCTGCTCTCTGCAACGATCCTTCTACACCCCAGTCTCCAACGTATGCTCGCTGTAAGATCCCTCTGCACACCGGTCTCCAACCTCTGCTCTCTATAACACTCCTCTGTACCAGTCTCCAACTTCTGCTCTCTGTGACGGTCCTTCTGCACCTCAGTCTCAGACTTCTGCTTTCTGAAACACTCCTTCTACACCACAGTCTCCTATGTTATCTCTCTGCAACAGTTTTTTTGCACCTCAATCTTTAACCTATGCTCTCTGTTAAAGTCCTTCTGCACCCCAGTCTCCAACCTGTGCTCTCAGTAAAAGTCCTTCTGCACCACAGTCTCCAACCTCTGCTCTCTCTAACCATTCTTCTGAACCCAAGTCTCCAAATTCTGCTCTCTGCAACGATTCTTCTGCACCACAGTCTCCAAAGACTGCTCTCTGTAACAGTCCTTCTGCACCCCAGTCTTCAAACTCTGCTTTCTGTAACCGTCATCTGAATCTCAGTCTCCATCCTCTGCTCTATGCAACATTTCTTCTTCACCCAAGTCTCCAACATCTGCTCTCTGAAAAAGTCTTTCTAAACCCTAGTCTCAAAACTCTGCTCTGTGTAACAGTCTTTGTACAGTCCAGTCTCCATACACTGCTCGCCCCAAGGATCCTTCTGCACTCCAGTCTCCATCCTCTTCTCTCTGCAACTGTCCTTTTGCACCCCAGTCTTCAGCATCTGCTCTCTGCAACAGTCTTTCTACACCCCAGTCGCCTACCCCTGATCACTGTAAGATCCCTCTGCACACCACTCTCCAACCCCTGCTCGCTGTAAGAGTCCTTCTGGAACCTAGTCTCCAAACTATGCTCTCTGCAACATTGCTTCTGCACCCAGTATCAAACATATGCTCTCTGTAAGAGTCTGTCTGCATCCCGGTCTCCAAGCTCTGCTCTCTGTAATGACCCTTATGCACCCCAGTCTCAAACATCCACTCTCTGCAACGGTCCTTCTTCCCTGCAGTCTCAAAACTCTTTTCTCTGTAAGATCCTTCTGAAACCCAGTCTCCAACGTCTGCTATCTATAACTGTCTTCTGCACCCCAGTCTTTAACCTCTGCTCTCTGCAACAGTCCTTCTGCACCTCAGTCTCCAAACTGTGCTTTCTGTAAAAGTCTTTCTGCACCTCAGTCTGCAAACTCTGCTCTCTGTAACGATCCTTCTGCACCCCAGTCTCGAACCTCTGCTCTCTGCAACCACCCTTCTGCACCTTAGTCTCCAACCTCTGCTCTCTGCAACGATCCTTCTGCACCCCAGTCTCAAACCTCCTCTCGCTTCAAAAGTCCTTTTGAACCCCAGTCGCCAACATCTGCTTTTTGCAACATTTCTTCTGTACCTCAGTCTGAAAACTCCGCTCTCTGTAATACTCCATTTGCAACCCAGTCTCCAACCTCTGCTCTCTGTAACAGTCCTTCTGTACCTCAGTCTCCAAACTCTGCTCTATGCAACAGTTCTTCTGCGCACAAGTCTCCAACATCTGCTCTCTTAAACAGTCCTTCTACACAACAGTCTCCAACTCTGCTCTCTGAAACAGTCCTTCTACACCCCAGTCTCCATTCTCTGATCGCCCCAACTATCCTTCTGCACCCCAGTCTCCAAAGTCTTTTCTCTACTCAGTTCTTCTGCACCCCAGTCTCCAACATCTGCTCTCTGTAACAGTCCTTCTGTACCACAGTTTCCAACCTCTGTTCTCTGTAAGAGTTCTTATGCACCCCAGTATCCAACCTCTGCTTTCTGTATCAGTCGTTTTGAACCACAGTCTCCAACCTCTGCTCTCTGTAACCGTCCTTCTGCAACTCAGTCTGCAACCTCTGCTCTTTGCAACAGTCTTTCTGCACCCTAGTCTTCAACCTTTGATCTCTGTAACAGTCCTTCTGTACTGCATTCTCAAACCTCTGCTCTCTGCAAGAGTACTTCTGCACCCGAGTCTTTAACCTCTGCTTTCTGTGTCAGTCCTTCTGCGCTCCAGTCTCATACCTCTTCTCTGTGTAACTGTCAAGCACTTTAGTCTCCAACCTCTGCTCTCTGCTACAGTCATTCTGGACCCCAATCTCCAACCTCTACTCTCTGCAACAGTCCTTTTACATCCCAGTCTAAAACATCTGCTCTCTGCAACAATCTTTCTGAACCCCAGTCTCCAATCTCTGATCTCTGTAACAATTCTTATGCACCTCAGTCTCCAACCTCTGCTCTCTGCAACGGTCCTTCTGCACCTCAGTCTCCAAACTCTACTCTCTGTAACAGTGCTTCTGTGCCTCAGTCTCCATCCTTTGCTCTCTTTAAGATCCTTCTGAAACCCAGTCTCCAATCTCTGCTCTCTATAGCAGTCCTTCATCACCCCAGTCTCCAAATTCTGCTCCCGGTAACAGGCCTTCTGCACCCCAGTCTCCAATCTCTGCTCTCTGTAACAGTCCATCTGCACCCCAGTCTCCAACGTCTGCTATCTGCAACGATCCTTCTGCACCCCAGTCTCTAACTTCTGCTCTCTGCAACAGTCATTTTGAACCCCAGTCTCCAACATCTGCTCTCTGCTACAGTAATTCTCCACCCCAGTCTCCAACCTCTGCTCTCTGCAACAGTTCTTCTACACCCCAGTCTCCATACTCTGCTCCCACCAATGATACTTCTGCACCCCAGTTTCCAACGTCTGTTCCCTGCAGAAGTCCTTCTACACCCCAGTCTCTAACCTCTGCTCTCTGCAACAGTTCTTCTACACCCCAGTCTCCATACTCTGCTCCCACCAACGATACTTCTGCACTCAAGTTTCCAACGTCTGTTCCCTGCAAAAGTCCTTCTACACCCCAGTCTCTAATCTCTACTCTCTGCAACAGTCTTTCTCCACCCGAGTCTCCATACTCTGCTCGCCCCAACGACTTATCAGCACCCCAGTCTCCAACCTCTTCTTTTTACATCAGTTCTTTTGCACCCCAGTCTCCAAACTATGCTCTCTGTAACAAACCTTCTGGAACTCAGTCTGCAACCTCTGCTCTCTGCAACAGTACTTCTGCAACCCAGTCTCCATCCTCTGCTCTCTGCAACAGTCCTTTTGCACCCCAGTCTCCAAAATTTGCTCTCTGTAGCAGTCCTTCTCCACCCCAGTCTCCAACCTCTCCTCTTTATAACAGACCTTCTATACTGCGTTCTCCAACCTCTGCTTTCTGTATCAGCCCTTCTGCACCCCAGTCTCCAAACTGTGCTCTGTGTAACTGTCCCTCTGCACCTTACTCTCAAAACTCTTCTCTCTGTTACAGTCCTTATAGACCCCAGTCTCCAAACTCTGCTCTCGGTAACAATCCTCTGAACCTCAGTCTCCAACCTCTGATCTCTGCAATGGTCCTTCTGCACCTGAGTCTCCAACCTCTACTCTCTGTAATTGTGCTTGTACACCTCAGTCTCCAACCTCTACTCTATGTAATATCCTTCTGCAACCCAGTCTTCAAATCTGCTCTCTGTAACAGTTCTTCTGCACCTCACTCTCAGAACTCTGCTCACTGTAAAATACCTTCTGCACCCCAGTCTCCAAACTCTGCTTTATATATCAGTCCTTCTGCACCCCAGTCTCCAACCTCTGCTCTCTGCAACGATTCCTCTGCACCCCAGTCTCCAACCTCTGCTCGCTGCAACAGTCTATGTGCACCCCAATCTCCAACATCTGCTCTCTGTAACAGTCCTTCTGTACCTCAGTCTCCAACTTCTGCTCTGTATCAGTCCTGCACCCCTGTCTCCCATATCTGCTCTCTGTAACAGTCCTTCTTCACCTCAGTCTTCAACCTCTGCTCTGTGTAACAATCTTTCTGTACCCCAGTGTCCAAACTTTGCTCTCTGCAAAGATCCCTCTGCATCCGAGTCTCCAAAATTTCCTCCCTGTAACAGTCCTTCTGCACCCAAGTCTCCAACAGCTGATCTCTGCAACAGTTTTTCTGCACCTGAGTCTGGAAACTCTGCTGTCTCCAACGATCCTTCTGCACCCCAGTCTCCAATCTCTGCTCTCCGTAACAGCCCTACTGCAGCACAGTCTCTAAACTCTTCTCTCTGTAACAGGCCTTCTGCACCCCAGTCTCCGAACTCTGCTCTCTTTATCAGTCCTTCTACACACCAGTCTCCAAACTCTGCTCTCTTTATCAGTCCTTCTGCACCCCACTTGCAAACCTCTGCTCTTTGTTAGAGTCCTTCTCCATCACAGATTTCTACATCTGCACTCAGCAACAGTCCTTCAGCACCCCAGATTCCAACTTATGGTTTCTACAACAGTCCTTCTACACCCCAATCTCCAACCTCTGGTACCTGCAACAGTCCTTCTGCACCCCAGTCTCCAAACTCTGCTCTCTGTAACAATCTTTCTGTGCCTCAGTCTCCAACCTCTACTCTCTGTTACAGTCCCTCTGCACCTCACTCTTCAACATCTGCTCTCTGTAAGTTTCTTCTGCATCCCAGTCTCCAAACTCTGCCCTCTGTAACAGTCATTCTGCACGCCTTCTCCAACTCTCTTCTCCGTAACAGGCCTTCTGCACCCCAGTCTCCAAAGTCTGTTCTCTATAACAATCCTTCTGCACCCCAGTCTCCAACCTCTGCTCTCTGTAACATCCTTCTGCAACCTTTCTAAAAACTCTGCTCTCTGAAACAGTCCTTATGCACCTCAGTCTCCAAACTCTGTTCTTTTCAACACTCTTCCTGCACCCCAGTCACCAAACTCTACTCTCTGTAACAGTCCTTCTTTACCGCAGTCTCCAGACTCTTCTCTCTGTAACGGTCCTTCTGCAGCCCAGTCTCCAACCTCTGATTACTGTATCAGTTCTTCTGCACCCCAGTCTACAACCTCTGCTCTCTTTACCAGTCTTTCTGCACCTCATATCCAAACTCTTCTATCTGCAACAGTCCTTATGCACCCCAGTCTACAACCTCTGGTGTCTGCAAAATTTCTTCTGCACCCCAGTCTGAAACGTGTGCTCTGTGTAACAGTGCTTCTGCATCCCAGTCTCCAACTCTGCTCTCTGCAATGATCCTTCCATACCTCAGTCTTAAACCTCTGCTCTCTTTAACAGTCCTTCTGCACCCCAGTCTCCAAGCTCTGTTCTCTGTAACTGTCTTTCTCCATCTCAGTCTTCAACCTCTGCTCTCTGAAAGAGTCCTTCTGCACCCCAGTCTCCAACATCGGCTCTCTAAACAGTCCTTCTGCACCCCAGTCTCCAACATCTGCTCTCTGCAACAGTCCTTCTGCACCCCAGTATCTAAACTCTGCTCTCTACAACGATCCTTCTGAACCCCAGTCTCCAATGTCTGCTCTCTGAAAGATCCTTCTCACCCCAATTTTTAAACTCTAGTCTCTGTAATATTCTTTCTCCACGCCAGTCTCCAATCTCTGCTTTCTGAAACGGTCCTGCTGCACGACAGTCTCCAATCTCTGTATTCTGCAACACTCCGTCTGCTCCCCAGTCTCCAAACTCTGCTCTCTGTAACAGTCCTTCTGTACCGCAGTCTCCAAAATCTGCTCTCTGTAAAGGTCCTTTTGCAAGCCAGTCTCCAACCTCTGCTTTCTTTGTCCATCCTTATGTACCTCAGTCTCCAACCTCTCCTCTCTGCAAAAGTTTTTCTGCATCCAATTCTCCATCTTCTACTCCCTGCAACAGTCCTTCTGAACAAGAGTTTCCAACATCTGCTCTCTGAAAAAGTTTTGGGTACCCTAGTCTCCAACCTCTGCTCTCTGCAAAAGTCCTTCTGTACTGCAGTCTCCAACTTCTGCTCTCTGCAACGAAACTTCTACACCCCAGTCTCCAACATCTGCTCTCTGCAAAAATCATTCTGCACCTCAATCTGAAAATTTTGCTCTCTGCAACAATCCTTCTGCACCCCAGACTTCAACATCTGCTCTCTGTAACAGTCCTTCTGCACTTCAGTTTCCAAACTCTGCTCAATGTAAGATCCTTCTGCAACACAGTCTCCAAAATTTGCTCCCCTATACAGTCCTACTGCACCTCAGTCTCCAACCTCTGCTCTCTATAACAGTCGATCTACACGTCAGTCTGAAACCTCTTTTCTCGGCAGGATCCATCTGAATTCCAGTCTCCACACACTGCTCTCTGTAACAGTCCTCTCCACCTCAGTCTCCAAACTCTGCTGTTTGTAAGAACCTTCTGCCACTCAGTCCCTAACTCTGCTCTTTATAACAGTCCTTCTGCACCCCAGTCTTAAATCTCTGCTCTTTGTAACAGGCCTTCTGCACCCCAGTCTCCAACCTCTTCTCTCTGCAACGATCATTCTACACCTCAGTCTTCAACATCTGCTCTCGGTAAGATCATTCTGCAACCCAGTCTCCCAACTCTGCCCTCTCTAACAGACCTTCTGCACCTCTTCTTTGAACAATCCTCTCCGTAACAGGCCTTCTGAACCCCAGTCTCTAAATTCTGTTCTCTATAACAAGCTTCTGCACCCCAGTCTCCAACCTCTGCTCTTTGCAACAGTCCTTCTGCACCCAAGTCTTCAACCTGTGGTCTCTGCAAACAGTCCTTCTGCACCTCAGTCTTAAAACGCTGTTCTCTGCTACGATCCTTTTTTCAGTCTCCAACCTCTACTCTCTGTAACACTTCTTCTGCACATGGGTCCCCCACATCTGCTCTCTGTTAGATCCTTCTTCAACCCAGTCTCTAAACTCTGCCCTCTTTAACAGTCGTTCTGCATCCCTTCACCAAACTCTGCTCTCTGTAACAGGCCTTCTGAACGGCAGTCTCCAAACTCTGTTCTCTGTAACAGTCCTTCTGCACCCCAGGATCCAACTTCTGTTCTCTGTAACAATCCTTCTGCACCTCAGTTCCCAAACTCTGAAATCTGCAATGGTCCTACTGCACCCCAGTCTCTAACGTCTGCTCTCTGCAACGATCCTTTTGCACCCCAGTCTCCAAACTCTGCTCTCTGCAAAAGTCCTTCTGCACACCAGTCTCCAACATCTGCTCTCTGCAACAGTCCTTCTGCACCTCAGTCTGAAAACTCTGCTCTCTACAAGGATCCTTGTTCACCACAGTCCCCAAACTCTGCTTTTTGTAACAGTTTTTTTGCAACTCAGTCTCCAACCTCTGCTCTCTGTAACAGTCTTTCTGCACCCCATTCTCCAAACTCTGCTCTCTATTGCATTCCTTCTCCACCGAGTCTCCAACCTCTGCTCTCTGCAAGGGTCCTTCTGCACGCCAGTCTCCAACCTCTGTTCTCGGCAACGGTCCTTCTGCACCCTAGTCTCCAAACTCTTCTCTGGGTATCATTTCATCTGCACCTCCGTCTCCAATTTCTGCTCTATGTAAGATCCTTTTGCAACCCAGTCTCCAAACTCTGCTCTCTGGAACAGTCCTTCTGCACCCCAGTATCCAACCTCTGGTCTGTGCAACAGTTCGTCTGCACCCCAGTCTCTAACCTCTGCTCTCTGAAAGATCCTTCTGCACCCCAGTCTCCAAACTCTGATCTCTGTAATGGTCTTTCTGCACCCGTCTCACACATCTGTTTTCTGTATCATAATTCTTCATCCCAGTTTCAAACGTCAGCTCTGTGTAACAGTCCTTCTGCATTTCAGTCTCCAACGTCTGCTCTCTGCAACAGTCCTTCTGCACCCCAGTCTCCAACCTTTGCTTTCTGCAACATTGCTTCTGCACGCCAGTCTCCAACCTGTGCTCTCTGTAACAGTCCTTCTGCACCACAGTCTCCCACCTCTTCTCTCTGTAACCATCCTTCTGCAGCCCAGTCTCCACCTCTGCTCTCTTCAAGGATTCTTCTGCAACTCACTCTCCAACTTCTTCTCTCTTCAAGGATCCTTCTGCACCCGAGTCTCCAACCTCTGCTCTCTGTAACTGTTTTTCTGCACCTAAGACTCCAACCTCTGCTCTCTGAAAACGTCCTTCTGAACCCTTGTCTCCAACCTCTTCTCTCTGAAACGATCCTTATGCACCGCATTCTCCAACATCTGCTCTCTGCATCTGTCTTTCTGCACCCCAGTCTCCAAAGTCTCCTCTCCTTAACACTCCTTCTGCACCACAGTCTCCAACCTCCATTCTCTGTAAGGTCTTTCTGCACCCATGTTTCCAAACTCTGCTCTCTGTAACATTTCTTCTCCAACTCAGTCTAAAACCTCTGCTTTCTTCAACAGTCCTGCTGCAACCCAGTCTCCAACATCTGTTCTCTGCAACAGTCTTTCTACTCCCAAGTCTCATACGTCTGCTCGCTGTAACAGTCTTTCTGTACCACAGTCTCCAACCTCTGCTCTCTGTAACGGTCCTTCTGCACCCCAGTCTCAAACCTCTGTTTTCTGTATAAGTTTTTCTGAACCATGGTTTCTAACCTCTGCTCTCTGTAACAGTATTTTTGTACCTTTGTCTCAAACCTCTGAACTCTGCAACCTTACTTCTGCACCCCATTCTCTAACCTCTGCTCTCTGTAAAAGTCCTTCTGCACCCAATTCTCTAACCCCTGCTCTATGCAACAGTCCTTCTGTACCACAGTCTGCAACCTCTGCTCTCTGTACCGGTCCTTCTGCACCCCAGTCTCAAAACTTTTCTCTCTGTAACATTCTTTCTGCACCTCAGTCTCCAACCTCTGCATCTGCGAAAGTTCTTCTGCAACCCAGTCTCCAAACTCTGCTCCCTGCAACAGTTCTTCTGAACCCCAGTCTCCAACATCTGCACTCTAAAACAGTTCTACTATAAACCATTCTCCAACCTCTGCTCTCTGTAACAGTCCTCGTGTATTGCAGTCTCCAAACTCTGCTCTCTGCAATGGTCCTTCTGCACCCCAGTCTCCAACCTCTGCTTTCTGTATCAGTCCTTCTGAACCCCAGTCTCAAACCTCTGCTCTCTGTAACATTCCTTATGCACCACAGTCTCCAAATTCTCCTCTCTGCAACAGTCATTCTGCAAACAAATATCCAACACCTGCTCCCTGCAACAGTCCTTTTTTCACCCGATTCTCCAAACTCTGCTATCTGCAACAGTCCTTCTGCACACCAGTCTCCAAACTCTGCTCTCTGTAACAATCCTTCTGCACCTCTGTCTCCACCTCTGCTCTCTGCAATGTTCACTCTGCACCTCAGTCTTCAACATCTACTCTCTGTACCAGTCCTTCTGCACCTCAGTCTCCAACCTCTGCTCTCTGTATGATCCATCTTCAACCCAGTCTCCAAACTCTGCCCTCTGTAACAGTCGTTCTGCATCCATTCACCAAACTCTGCTCTCTGTAACAGGCCTTCTGCACCACAGTCTTCTACCTCTGTTCTCTGTAACAGTCCTTCTGCACCTTAGTCTCCAACCTCCGTAATCTCCGACAGTCCTTCTTAACCTCAGTGTAGAAACTCGGATCTCTGGAACGATTTTTCTGCACCCCAGTCTCTAAACTCTGCTGTCTGCAACCATCCTTTTGCACCCTTGTCTCCAACCTCTGCTCTCTGCAAAAGTCTTTCTGAACCCCAGTCTCCAACATCTGCTCTCTGCAACAGTCTTTCTGAACCTCAGTCTGAAATCTCTGATCTCTGCAACGATCCTTGTGCACCCCAGTTTCCAAACTCTGCTTTCTGTAAAGGTCTTTCTGCACCTCAGTCTCCAACTTCTGCTCTCTGCAACAGTTCTTTTGTACTCCAGTCTTTAACATCTACTCTCTGAAACAGTCCTTCTACACCCCTGTCTAAATGCAGAAAAATGAGACCTGAACTATTGCTCACATTGCAAAAAATCAACTCAAAATGCATTAAAGACCCAGCCACTAGACCAGAAATTATGCAGTTACTAGGAAAAAACAAAGTCAATACTCCAACCTACAGGCAGAGGCAATGACTTTCTCAATTGGTTGCCAAAGCTCAGGAGATAATACCAAAAGTTAGATAATAGGTTGGCATTAAATTAAAAAGGTTCTGCACAGCAATGGAGACAATTAGAATATGAAAAGAGAACCTACGGAAAAGGAGAAAATCTTTATGAGGGGCTCTTCTAAAAGAGGATGAATATTCAGAATATTAATAAAGAACTCAAAAAACATAACATCAAAACCACAATTATAAAATAGCCCAATTATCAAATAACCCAGTTACCAAATGGGAAACTAAATGAACTAAACAGACACGTCTTAGAAGAAAATATGTGAGTGGCCAACAAATATATGAAAATACTTACAAGTCAAGACTACCCTGAGATTTCATCTCACTTCAGTGACAAAGGCAACCACCAAAAATATAAACAGAAATGAGTGTGACAAGGAGAGAATTGGAGAGAAAGGAGCACTCTCACCCTGTTGGTGGACATGTAATTCAGCACAACCACCACGGAAATCGGGATGGAGGTTCCTCAGGAGTAGCCATGGACCACCCTGCGACCCAGCTCTACCTCTGCTTGGTATTTATCACAGCGGATCAAAGTCATCATACTATAATGACACATACATGCCAATGAACCAGCCGAGGTGACATCAGTGGACGAATGGATAAAGAACATCTGGTATATGCACACTGGAATTTCATTCAGCCATAAAGAAGGACGAAATTATGTCTTGCTGGAAGATGGATTGATCTTCAGAACATTAAGGGAAATAAGCAACTTAGAAAGTTAAGGGCCTTATGTTTTTCCTCTGTTAAAGCTAGAGGAGGAAAAGGAAGGAAAGTTCGGAAGGGAGTCTCATCATGAAAGTTGAAGGAAGATCAGTAGAGTCAAGGCACCAGAGGAGGAGGTGAGGAAAAGGTAAATATTGGAATCATATTGGCCAAAGTTCACGGTTATTCTGTGTGCATGTTCAAATATGTGTCAGCAAATCCCACCATTATGGACCACTACAATGCACCAATGAAGTGTGAAAAGAAGAGTTTCACATTACATGGGACAGGCACTATTCTAGGAGGGTGCCCATTTTTTCCCATCTATAAATACCACGACCATTTACCACTGTCAAAAATCTCTACAGATTCGAATGCTCTGATCACTGCTCCACCATATGTCTTCTTCTACTTCAGGGTCCCCTTATTCTCACTGAAATCAGGGAGCCCGTTTCAATGATGCCATCTGTTAATGTCTTCCCAGGCTGCCGAGGACAGCGGCTGCGGGTTTCACAAGGATCTGGTGCTGCCTCCTGAACGCATGTCCACAAGGCCTTGGAGAAGGCTGGTGCTCCAGGCTCTCCTCCAGATCAAGCTGTGAGGCCAGGGAAGGGGTCACATAACACGTCATCCAACACCTTATTTATTTCTGATCGCCATCCTCTTCATTATTCCAGGATCATATTGGTCACTGAACTTAAGCAAACACTGAGTCCAGATTTCAGTCCATCAACAAAAGAGAGTCTAATAGCCACTCCCCATGGCTCAGGAAATTCCTTGGCCCTAACATTTCTGGTGATTACGTCCCTGTGACTGCATTCAAGATGATCCAGCAATATGTCTTGACTTCTTTGGTCTAGAAGACTCAAACAAATTCTCTTATATATTCTTAAGGCTCCTATTAACAAAATACAGTAAAATATTTACCTTTTACTTTGGTGTGACCCTTATACTCTCCTGGGCTATATTTTATACTCTTACCTGAGGCGTTCTAGGATCAGACCCCAATTAAGGGTCTGGTGACAATGTGGGATGATGGATGAGCATCTTAAAGACAATTGGGGTGGGGATGTAGCTCAAGCAGTAGTGCGCTTGCCTGGCACGCGTACTGCCTGGGTTTGATTCTCAGCACCACATACCAACAAAGATGTTGTGTCCACCGAGAACTAGAAAATAAATGTTAAAATTTCTCTCTCTCTCTCTCTCTCTCTCTCTCTCTCTCTCTCTCTCTCTCTCTCTCTCCCTCTCTCTCGCTCTCTCTCTCTCCCCCCCTTCTCCTCTCCTCTCCTCTCCTCTCCTCTCCTCTCTCACTCTCTCTTAAAAAAAAAAAGACAACTGCCCAGGTAGAGTCACTATAGGGTCTTCAATTTAGGGAAAGCTAGTCTCTTCGGGGGAGGAGGGGCTGCTTCTGACAGCAAAGAGGGTTAATGGAGATTTCAGGGTTCAAGGCTCTGAGATTTGTCTAATTCCACTGGTATTTTGCCATTCTAATTAACAGGGTCTCAATCATTGTCCCATTAAAGTCCTAATTTACATAAGAGAGACCTGGAGAAATTGTGGATTTATAATTTTCGTTGTACTTCTGCAATTTGGAGAATTGGATGTTTTATTCTGATATTAACCTTTATCAGTTTCCAGAGAGAAAATATTTCTCATGATCTGAACCTGACTTGAAGGAGGAATATAATGATTGAACCTATCATTTTCTTTCTGTAAGTCTCCCACTCCAGTCAGTAACAGCAGTCTGTAGTCATGTTGTAATGTTCATTCCCACCCTGAAGGTCGATGGTGTTATTCCAAAGCTCAGTTTTTCATAGACATTTGATTTCAGGCCACGATAACTTAAAGTCTCTGTTGGGTCATTGCACACCAGGAATTATCAGGTCTCCTTTTCCATGGGCTGTGACATCATCAACATATTCAATTCCCTCAGGTAAGACATCCAACCTACCTCCTCAGATCTGTTATCTAGAACCATCTCTGATGTAAACCACTATTGTGGTCAGTACCACCGTGGTCAGGTAGAGATGAAGAACGACTCTTGATGTCTTAGGGTAGAGGAAGTTGACACAGAAAAAAGTTATGAAATGGTTGGGAGATCTGGAAGAAAAAAAAATAGGGCAGGTGACACCACCTTATATATGAAAACCCTAGCTTCCCTGGAAAGAGACGCTCATTCCACACTACTGTGACCCACATTCAGGAACAGCTGTCTAGGAGCCTGCACACACAACTTCTGGCACCAAGGAGATTAGTTCCTGCCTCTATAGGGCTGGTTTGCTGCTGCTGCTATGGGATCAAAAAAAAAAAACCCGCTTTCTTCCTTTTCTTTCTTCCTCTCTGCCTAGTGTTTGGCTGATCTTGACAGAACCTTCTAAAATGGAGGCCTGCAAGCAGCAGAGTGTGGGAAACGAGGTTCTCGTACTTTCTGTCTCTCTGGTGTGTGGAGAACCAAGAAGGACAGAGAATGTGCTGAACACCCACAGTTTGAAGATTGGTCTAGACTTTGATTGTGCAAAGGGATGCAAACCCTCCAGCCAGCTTCCTCAGGGCACTCTGGACCTCGTTGCTTCTCAGGCTGTGAATGACGAGGCTAAACAGGGGGCTCACCACACAGAAGAGCACAGAGACCAGGGTGTCCATGTCCAGCCTTCTCTGGACCTGTCATAGTGGAAGTTGGCTGTTCCATAGAAGACCACCATGACAGTGAGGGGAGACGCAAAGGTTGAGAAGGCCTTCCTTCTGCCCTGGGCAGAGGGAATCCCGAAGATGGCCGCCATGATGAGTGCATAGGAGCCTGCATTGAAGAGGCAGGGGCTCAGGCCCATGGTGGCACTGACAATGTGGAGCGCAGACTTGTTGACAGAGGTGTCTGAGAAGGAGAGCTTCAGGAGCAATGGGGTTTTACAGAGAAAGTGGCTGAACTGGAGGGGCCCACACAGTGTGAGTGTGATGGCCAGCACCCTGTGTGTGACCAAATTCACCAGCCCACACAGCCAGGACCCAGTCACTTGGCCAACACAGACTTTCACACTCATGATGACTGGGTACACTGGACGATGGCACGTGGCCACACAGCAGTCATATTGGCCACACAGCCAGTAAGAAGCCTTCTGTGCCAGCACTTGTCACCAAGAAGAAGATCTGGGAAAGGCAGCCCTCATAAGAAATGGCCTTCTTCTCCCAGAAGAAGTTCACCAGCAGTACTGCGAGGGTGGTGGATGTTTAGCAGATGTCCAAGAAGCTCAAATTGCTGAGGAAAAAGTACATTGGAGTGTGGAGAACAGGACTGACCCTGGTGGCCACTATTATGAGCATGTTCCCCAGGAGAGTGGTCAGGTAAATGACCAGAAAGAGCAGAAAGAACCAGCTCTGTAGGTTGGAGTGGTTGGAAAATTTCAAGAAGATGAATTCAGTGACAAATGATTGATGGCTCATTTCCAATGGTATCATAGCTGCAAATCAGAGAAAAAGAGACCATGAGGAGAATGGACTGAGAGCACCTCAAACAGGCTTGTTAATCTGCAGCAACATGGCAAATAATATTGTATACAGAGATGCTTGGACTCTGGAAAGAGACGTACAGCAGTGACTTAGAGAGAGCATAACTTCTCACAGACTTTTGCATAGGTAGTCTTTTGTAATAATAAATGGAGACTGGGTCAAAATGCACAACCAGCTATAAACCCCTGTGTGTCATTGAATCTGCAGTATCTACCTCCTAACACTGGGCTTCACTGTGATGAATTCTTTTTTGTATGTTTGTTATTTCAAGTAATAAGTTTTCATTGTGGAAAAATGAAGAAAATGCAGAAAGTTATTCAGAAGAATAGAACAGGTCACAAAATCAAAGCTCTTTTTGCATTCATACCATTCTACCTCTATCTATCTTTAAAATACCCA
Source organism: Ictidomys tridecemlineatus (assembly GCF_052094955.1). NCBI lineage: Eukaryota > Metazoa > Chordata > Mammalia > Rodentia > Sciuridae > Ictidomys > Ictidomys tridecemlineatus. Next base: position 172,611 of record NW_027522598.1, read on the forward strand.
AAGCAAAATTTCCCAATATTGTTGTACTCTATTTAGTTGTTTGCCTTGTAATCTTACTTTCCTAACATGAAATTAAGTTAATATCTCCCTTTTTATTGAACATAGAAACCTTCCATTCCATTTACTATCATAAATATTGGAATAGAAGCTTTCATACATATGTATCTGTGATCATCTCTGATTATTACTTAAAGGTAAAATTATAAGTCACCTTCTTTTAAATACATTGATCTATTTTTTTCAGTAGAAACTTTTATTTTTTTAAGTTTTATAAGATACAAGAAATTTTGACAAATGATATATACTTAGGTATTTTTCTTCTTTTGTATTATAAGATTTACCTCACCGAACATTACATTTCCTGAAAAAAAAATGATTGATACAATTTCTGATTTTCTATCATGTTACCCATGCTAATCCGTGATCCATTGTTTTGAACTAAAATTTCTGTTTCTTTTTCAATCTTAAATAAAAAAATATTATAGTAAAACAGTAGGTTCTTGTTCCAGATAGATGTGGATTGAAATCCATCTGTTGTTTTGATGTTGTTTGTAAAAAAGTCAGCTCATCTCTATTCCTCAGTTTGTTCCTTGCTTAGGATATTAATGATGTCTATTTCACAATTGCTGAAAAAAGTTTTGAGATAATATAAGCTATGTGTCTGGCACATTACATTTACTCAATGCCTTTTATCAAGTTAAAAAATGTCTATGCATTTTTTACTAGTAGCTTTTTTTTTTGGTGTATGAGTGCTGGGTTTTGAATTAAGAGCCTTATGCATACTAAGCATGCACTCTACCACTGGACTTTGCCCCTAGTTTCATTTAGTTATATTTTTATCATAAATAGATATTTAATTTTCTTATTTTCTCTGCATCTATTGAAATGATATATATTTTTTCTTATTTAGTCTGTTACTATGGAAATTCGGTTGATTGAATTTTTGAATATTGAACCAGCCTTGCATTCTGGGATTGATCTCAATTGACTGTAATGTTATCCTTATTCTATATGGCTGAGTTCAGTTTATTAATATTGTTTTCTGCTTGCTTTTGTGCATTCTATTTTCGGTGTTCTCCAGAGATAATCTATTTCTTGAAGAATTCTCAGCTGTATTCTACTGTTATTTTCAGTCAATGCATGTTAGTGGACTAGTGGGAAACAGAGAAGGGATTTCTGATGTTTCCAGGAAGCCCTGCCTTAGGTACTGTAAACTCATTCACAGGGATATGGCCTTCACAGTGACCCACTTTCTAGCAATATGGCTGAGCCTCGTTCTTATTCCTCCTGACGTTAGACATTTCGGCCTGTTCCTTTCCATAGCTGCAAAGGTTTTCCGTTGAGTGTCCTAATGTAACAGTTTCTGTTACTCTTGCCCCTGAAGATTACAGCTTTTGTTCTATGCAAAAAATCAGGAAATGGGTCTGGGAAGAGTTTTGGCTGCTGTTGCTGCTCTTTGTCCCTCCACCTATCCAAGAAATGATACCGTTAAAGACACTTTCTCAGAATACTTCCCTATCTTCCTGGGAGCATTTGGTGGAATCCATGGAGATAAAGAAAAAAATACAAACATCTTGTATCTATAGCCCTCTGGGTATTTATGCTCTTAAACCAGTCTATACTTAGTCTTTAGCAATCTATTAACTATTTTTTATTTGAGATTTTTTTTATAAATGAACTCCTATGTATCTAGTGGGTTCTCCCATAGTTAAAAAAATGCCTGGATTATTTTGGTTGCTTATCTCTCCCCAGACATTGGTTAGTTGTTTGTCTTATACTCTTCATCCCTAATAAAGTCAAGGAAAGTCATTAATTTGCATTTTCTATTGCTCTTTTTGGTTATTATATTGATGAAAACAACATGCTATTTAGCTATTTAGATAGATACTCAAGGTGAAATTTGAAGTCTATACACATAGTTTTCAAAAATATTTAGTAATTTCTAATTTAGTTAAATATGTAGTTATTCTAATAAAAACAATTCCATTCCTAGCATATTTCCAAGGAAATTAATGCACAGTTCACAAAAATTCTTGTGTAAAAATTCATGATAACTCAAACAAATATTATGCCTTCAGCCGAAGGACGGAAGACAAATCACGGTTTATCATGCAGTGGAATAATTCAGTTACTTTAGAAACACAAATACTGGAACATTAATAACATTGACAAATCTAAAAAAAATTATCTGGGGGAAAGAAGCCAGATACAAAATATATACTGTATGTTTCCTTTAAATAAAGTTCAAAAATTAGCAAAACAGCTCTAATGGTCAAGTAATAATGGTGGTCTTTTTTTTTTTTTGAGCTCAGGGGTGATATCAGTTGAAGCATGAAGGAATTTTCTAAAGTGATGGAAATGATTTATATCCTGATTTTTGGTAGTTCATATATATGTAAAATATAATAAACCTGTACACTATAGATCTGTGCATTCTTTGAGTACAAATTATAGTTCAATTTTTAAAAATAGCCTTATTTTAAAAAGAAGTAATTAATGGGGAAGAGTGGAACCTGCCTGTAATCCCAGGTACTTGGGAGATGAAGGCAGGAGGATCATAAATTTGAAACTCTGCGAGGCCCCCTGCCCCAAATAATTGAGAGGTCTGGGGATATAGGTTAATAGTAGAGTGCCACTGGGTTCAATCCCCATTACTGCAGTAAGTAAGTAAGTAAGTAAGTAAGTAAGTAAATTTATAAATAGAAGTGAAAGCATTTTTTCAAGATGATTTTTAACTCAGGAATGTTTGGAACCACATCTCAATATTTTTATTAAGTATTGAAAATACTTAATCTCATAGGTCTCTAAGAGGTTAAGTATTTTCTCCCATTCTTTGCATTTCTCTACTTCTTTTTTACCACAGTGATAGTCCAGGACATATCATATTTTACAAGTGACATCAGTTGTTTCCTGATCACGATCTCTTTGAAGCAGTGAATGTGATTGGTGGGTGCGTTCAGTCTGTATCACAAATACAAAGCCTTGCTCATCATGATGGATGGGCGTGTGCATGTGTGTGTGGGTGTGTGTGTGTGTGTGTTCTTGGTTGTGGGATTGGTCTTGACTGAGAACACTGTCTTATAGTTAGTGAGATGGAAAGTTGGCATCTCAGGCAACATTGATGGCAGAAATCTCAAAGAATATAGCAGGAATCTGCCATCTTAGGCTCAGCAAGCTCAGAACACTTGGTTATCCTGATTGCTATAAATGGAAAGACCCTCACTATTGAGCTTCCCTGAAAGTTGCATCACACTGGGGCGGGAGGAGGGAGCCCATTTCCATAGAGATGTACCTTGTTTCTATGGAGACTCCAGCTAGGCTTCAAGGGGCTGGTGGGATAGTACCAGTGGATTCTGCCAAGCCCTGGGTCATTCTGAGGAGCCTGCTACTTCAGGGGAGGTGGCAGGGTATCAGCCTATGGGGCCGGGACTAGGCTCTGTGAAGCTGTGTCAGGCCTGATTTCTAAGCAAGGTACTTGGCAATAGAAACCTCCGAAAACGTCCCACCCCCCACGGTGCCATGGGTGAGAGAGCCCAGGTGTGTCTCTGGAAGCCAGGCTTGGGTATGAGCATGGACATCAATGATTGCAGAGTATCAACAATAGGGGACCATAAGTCTCTTTCAGGTGAGTGCAGATTGAAAACAGGAACATCTGGAGGTAGATAGACTGGGTTTTAGAAAATCATTAGATCTCTAGGTCTAGAACACGCAGATAGACCCACTCATGGAATTGTGCGTGTGAGTCCAAGGAGCAGGGGTCGATAACTGTGAAACCTGGTTCCCCAAGTTTTAGACACACCTGTTTAGTTCAAAAGAGTGATCTGAGTGCTAATACAAGATCAAAATGAAGTGGTCTGTATCTGAAGACCTGCTGTGTTGAATGTGGGAGAAAATCTCTGAAGCCCTCATGGAGAAGGATATAAAGAACTTTAAAGTCCTAGTTGAAGAGGACAAGGTAAAGACAACAAATCAGTTTGGGCAGGTTGCTAGCTGGTGGGATCACTCAGGAAAACAGGAATATGTGAGGAATAGCAGATGTAGAGGAGGCTTTGGTGGATTTGATTTTAGTAATGTTGAATGTGAGTTATCTGTGGGATAATCACGTGGAAATGCCCTTCACAGACAGCCTAGAACTACAGGTGTGGATTTGGGAGTCATTGTCTTGAAGGCAACTGTTACAGCAAAGGGTGAATATGAAATCCCTCAGGTTAATAGAGAAAGTAGAGAAGGAAATAGAGAAAGTAGGCATTCTTGTGATACTTGGTGTTTACAAAAATTGTAGTAAAAGTTTATCCACAAATGACTAAAAACACCACACTATCTAGGTTAGTTGTAGGTATCGCTTTCTCTAAATAATTTTTCTAAACAAGAGGTTACCTTATTAGCATTGATTTACAATAAATCATCTTTGAAATGGAGCTGGAATCTACACGTACTTGACATTTCTTACTTTCTCTGTTTTCTCTATCAACTACCTGGATGAACTTTAAGTCATTTAGAAATCAGTGACATGTACTTTCTTTTAACTCCCCGTATCAAAAAGATCAATATGACAATCTCTTTTATAGGTAGATATCTAGATATTTTCAGAAAAAGAAATAAAATTTCACATAGAAGGAAGTTCCAGCAGATTTTACTATGGGAAATTGGTACATGGTCTGTGGATGTGTAAAAAAGAAAAATAAACGTAAATGTTCAGGGATTTAAAAATACAATCTCTGAAGTTGTGCATACTGCTATTGTAATGTTCTTAAATATAAAGGTCAGTTTAGGAGGGACAATTTCATGGGGCATTAAAAAAATCTCCCAATTTATTTTTATATAATTTTATCTACATATAAGTTTTTCCTTGGCTTTACTGGCTAATTTCTTGTAGGTCACGGGTGTGGGGTAGAGTGAAGGATGATACCCAAACAATTTTCCATATCCTCTATGCTCTTTATTAATTTAGGGCATTAGATTGAATCATCATCATGGTCACCATTAGAATCCATTATTAACAATCATAACTCATGAATGACACGTTGTGACACAATAAGTACTTGCTCCTCAGAATTTATATAATGCAGCATAGGAATTAGATCAACTTAATAGTAAACCCTCTGCTCTTCAATAATAATAACCATAATCATCATAATTATCTAGGGCATATTTCATAGAAAAATAATTTGAGTGTGAGTCTTCTTAGATTGCTTCAATACACATAAATGCCTGACTTTAAAAACCTTGTTTAATGTAGTTTAAAATTGGCATGTTTTCTGTAAAAATTAGATTGAATTTCGGATAATCCATTCTATCAAAACTCAGTGAATTTTTTTGAAAAGATAAATTTTTTCATACCTGAATCCAATCAGGATTTTTCAAATTGAGTAACGAATAGAGACACACATTTGATAAAAATACCTAACACTTATTAAATGCCTATAAGACTTTTACATGCATTAACTTTTTTGGTTAACACAACAACCTATGATATCCCCATTTTAGAGAAAAAAAAATTGAAATTAATGCACAATATATTAATGCAAGTAGTGAAACATCAATGAATCCCTTTAATTTGCATAATGTACATTAATTTGTACATTTAATATGTATTAACAATTATGATTTAAAAAACAAAAAACAAAATTGACTCAGAAAATTTATCATGTAATAACTATTATTTGTAGTGATACTTTGTTACCTGATGATAATACCATATATTAGTAAACTGTCTTATTATCTTCAGTGCCCAGACATTCTTGTCTTTGTTTCTAATAATTCATTGCACATGATTAATAGGTCAATACAGCTTTCATTAAAATTCCAAATCTCAAGGCTTTAAGAAGCTTAAAGTATTTAAATTTCAATAGAATGTCGGTGCTTCAGTTAAGCACAAGTAATTATAAAACCTAAATATAAACAAAATAAAATAAATAAGTCTAGAGTCTTAAAAGAAGAACTTTTTTTTTTCCTTTGGCAATAACTGAAATGTTTTGCTGACTAACTTTAGGAATTAATTTCCTCAAACAAAAAAAAAAAATGGGCATGAGAAAAACGACGAAGAATGGTGTGATCATGAAAACCCTTATGCACATCAGGGAAACAATGATTCCTATTTGATCTCAATAGCACAAGCAATGATTTAAAATTTTAAATCCAATTTTCATGTTGCCCAGTAAATTGCTTAAAACACACACACACACACACACACACACACACACACACACAGTATAAGGTCAATTTATTCAGAAAAATATCTGAATGATTTCAGGTGCTTGTGGCAATGTGAATTTATTACTGTGAAATCTATGAGCTATCTGGCCTGGCCCAGAGTTGTCCTTATATCCTTCCATGTGGTGTGGGTTCTTGGAGCTGAGGGAAAGATCAGAGGTCATTGTGCAAAACAGTTGGCCTCAGTCAGTGAGTTCCAAGTGTTCCCAGTGATGCTGGTCCAAGGACACACTTTGGGGGAGGCTGGGCTCTTTCACCTAACATGCAGGGATGCCCTTACCCCTAACTGGTAGGTTTAAAATCATAACAAATTCACCAGGAAAAAGCCTCTCTCATGTCTTGAAGATTCAGCACTCAATTCAGCATTTAACATCTCTTTCAGTTCTGTTTTTTTTGGGGGGCCGGGGTGTAGGGGGGCAGTTACCGGAGATTGAACTAAGTGGCTTGACCACTGAGCCACATCCCCAGCCCTATTTTATATTTTATTTAGAGACAGGGTCTCACTGAGTTTCTTGGTGTCTTATTTTTGCTGAGGCTGTCTTTGAACTAACTATCCTCCTGCCTCACCTTCTGAGCTGCTGGGTTAGAGGCGTGCACCACTGTGCCAGCTCTTTCAGTTCTTTTTATTTTCCCTGTGCTTCTTCTAGCATAAAGGGGAAAGGGAAGACAAATTATTACCTCTTATGATATGTCAGAGCCTTCTAGTTATAAAATTCTTCAAAATAAAAAATTCTCTTTTTCATTTAGGATTTTAAAATTTCTTTTCTTGGTAGTGGTTAGTTTCAATTCAAACCAATTTTGTTCCTATACAGGGTCTAATTTAGTCCTAAGCCAGATCTACTAAGAAACCCAAAGAGGATAAGATCTGATCCCTGTCCTGCTGCGCCCCTCCCCTGCCTCAGGCAATAGCAAGGCCCTACTGAGGTGGACGGTGCAAGGCGTCCATCCTCTGGAGGAGCGCAGTATGTTTCTTGGAATGGGCTGATTTGTTTTTGTATTCCTTTAATAAGTATAGTTTTGATTTCTCATATGACCATTAAGTATAAAGGAAAAATCATGACTTTTCCAATTAATGCAACTACTTCTCTAGCATAGATCTGTTTGCTCTAAATTCAATGATTCAGCTGTGGAGTGTAAATTGTAAATGTCTAAAGAACAACTCCCTGTATTTCTGTCAAGGAAGTTTTTGAGAAATTAAATTAAAATCTAGAGAAGGAAAATTAATGTAAAGAAGATAAATTAGTGCTTACTACTGGGCAACTTGTTCTTGTTCCTGTGCACAATGGTTTGTGCTCTTACTTTTGTTTGATTACAAGTAATAACAAATCAACTACTTGCCGTAACCATGGCACCTGTTCCAGTCAGTAAGTCAAGAAAGAATAGTCAAGGTATAGGTCAATAATTTGGGACATTTGTAATTATTATTAAAAGTTAACTAAGCAGAAACAGCTCATAGCAAAACTCAAACTGAAAGTACAAATGCTTGCTTATGCATAAGTCAAGATACATTTTTCTATTCTAATTGTAGCTACGTAATATTTTGTTTTGTTTGAATAATGATTCCTCTTTTGTAACCACAAAGTACTGTAAGCCTGCCAAAATTAAAAGTATATATGATCAACTTCAAAAGTAAAGATTGGAATCAACACCTTCACTTTGGTGTCTGTGTTGTTTCTCCACCCCCTCTTAGCATTATCTATTGTTTACCATAAGTAATTTTCCACACACATCATCTCACTTAAGGAATTTAGGAATCCCAGGGTTTCTGGTTATGTTTTGGGTTTTCTTCCAGTACTGGAGGCATCATGCTAGATCCCTCAGGTTTTGTTATAACCACTGAAGTTATTTCTACTCTGGCAATACAAGTAGTATTGTGGAAACTTAGACACACATAGAAAAGGTGCTATGGTAGGTCATTACGTAAATGCCATCAAAATGGTAATGAAAATATGTACAATATTCTGTAATATGTTTATAAGGTGTAGGTATATCCTGATTCTGGGATAGTGTTTTTGAAAATTGTGATGGTAAATAAACTTCTTACCAGCAACTCTCACAGAGAGGCGTAGATTTCTGGTTTTGGTGTGGACCTTGCTGATCTCCATACTAGCACCTGGGCTGCAAAGAAAGCTGTTGGTAAAACTGGCTGTTGGTCTCCATTCACCACAAAACGGACCTGTTATTCTGAAAGTTGCCTGTTGCATATCTGTAGCCTCATGAAAGAGTCAAAATCCTCTGATTTCTCACAATGCATTTTTCTGTGATGGACATTTATAGATGTCTGGGGATGACCTGTTGGGAATATGCATTGAGCCTTTCCTCTTCAGCTGCTCTGGGACTCCTCAGTGTGCAAACACAACTCAAAGGCAATGGCTTGAGTTCAACTGCAAAAATGGAGAGTAGTTATTTCGCTGTTGGATTCATTAATGTCTTGGCAATCACCTGTTCCCAGCATGCAGCGAGAAGATCAGCGTCCTCTCTCTTCTGGGATGTGGGTGAGCGAAGTTCAGAGTGAGATTTCTGCTAAGAAGTTGTGGGTGGCTGAAACATCAAGACTGCCTCCCTTCTCACTAGGGAGAGAAGGGGTCAGGGTGGGTGTACACTTATTGGGATGGATTTCGCACGGCATATGAAGTTTTTCCTTCATGTTACATAGTTTGCCAGATGGACAGATATCAGAAGCCACAATATTAAAAGCATCCCCAATATCTTCAGCTGATCCACTCCTGCTAAGGCTGATCCCTTACCAAACACTATATGACTTCGTGCCCCTTAATTTTATGATCCTGCTGATGCTCATGACCTGGTAAAGAAATTATTTGCTATGGAGTTCAAAATTAGGGGAAAAAAAAAGGGTCATCAAACAGCTCTTTCAGGAACAGATGGAGAAAAGACAACAAGCTTGAAAGTCTTGTAGTATATTACTGCACAAAAAAATAAATAAATAAAAGTATTAGATAAAGAGGTAAGTCTCTAAAACTTAAAATTTCCCATAATACAATGGGGTTTTCCTCATGCTTAGGAGAGACACATTAACAGTACTCCTAAAAGATCTTAGAATGATTAGCCATCAGGTAAAGGCAAAGATAAGCACATTTGATGAAGCAGTTCACACATTCCAGGGTTGTCACAATAAAAGGAATGATAATGATGTTTTGTTAAGGGAGTGAGGAAATCAGAAGCTTTATTCACCACTCTTAATAATAAACATAGGTGACCATTTTGAATTATCTTTTCAGAATAAAATTTAAATCTGGCATAAAAGGATTTGTTGTGCAGTTTCTATTTAAAACTAGCTCAAGGGAGAAATTATATTAAGTGAAATAAGCCAGACACATAAAGAGAAATAGCAGTTTTTCACTTCTTTGTGGAAGCTAAAATGTTAATCTCAGAGAAGTAGGGAGTAGAGCGGTGGTTATTGGAGCCTGGGAGAGAATCACAAAAATCATTGTGAGTCTGATTTCTCAAAGACGCATGTGAAGGACTGCATAAAACATGCCCTCTGAGTGTGGTCTTTAAAAAAAATAATGGTGGACTTCTAACAGGGTTCTCAGAAAATCTCTCTTCTCTCCTCAGTGGGCAGCAGGAGGTCCATGGGTCTGGCTGCCTAGGAGCTAGCTGTGGTGTGCAAATTGGCAGGACCAGGACGGCTGGAGAATCTCAATAATCACTAGTAGACCACATTCTAGGTGAGGGCAGGCTGCAAACAGTCCATCCAGAAGGAAATGGCTTGAGCTATGAAAAAGACAGAATCTGTGGATTTAGGAAACGGTTGTGGGTTCAATCCACTCATAACATCTACTCCCTGGGTCAGTCCACCGTTGCCACAGTTACCACAGGCCTGACCAGAACAACCAAGAGGGAAAGATTCACTCTGGCCTCCTGGTTTGGAGGTTTGGTCTGGGGCCAGCTGACCCATTGCTTCCTGCCTGAGATGAGGTGGGACGCCGAGGTGGAAGAAAACAAGGGGGGAAGCGTCTCTAGCTCATGGCAGCCAGAATGTTGGGGCGGGAGAGGGGACAGGAGGAGACAGTTCACAGGGGACAAGATGTGATTCACCAGGGCATGTCCCCGGCCACACTCCACCTGCCCACACTCCTATCAGTATAGTGGGCCTTTCAGATAATTAACCCACAAAATGGATGGATCCACAGATTAGGTCACAAGTCTCACAGTCTAATCATTTCACCTCTGAACACTGCTACTGTGGCTGACCCTGAGCTTTTGGTGGGGGGATACTTTATTTCTAAGCCACAGTAGTCTCTACAGTCTGTGTGCTTCGGTTAGAATACCTTCATGTAGTCTGGGAGAGTAATAGGGTGCCAAAACAAGATTAAGAGGAAATATCTGGTAGCTGAAGATGTGACATTTGGAGCTTGGGGAAAAGCTCTGAACAGGAGCCCTATGTGGAGCACTTAAAAATCCTGGTAACGAGGACACAAGAGGGCACCTGGTCTGTGGGGTAGCTGAGTGGCAGTGGGATCACTCATTAAAACATATAAAAAATGAGAAGGAGCATGTCTGGGGAGAGAAAATGAGGAAAGGAGGTTGGGCCTCCAGTCTGGGTACCTGTGGGGTCTCCCCAAGATGATTCCAGGAGGCAGCGGGATCGGTTCCCAGGAGATAAGCCTGGGAGTCATGGCTTAGAGTGACTGTGGAAGTCACAGGTGCTAAAAAAGCCAAAAGAGAGAAGGGTGGGGAGAGAGGGCCTGATGGACTGTGCTGAAGAGAAGGTGTCCAGAAGGAGGCTCACCAGCTATCAGCAATCATTCTGCACCACAGTGTCAAAGCTCTGCTCTCTGTACCAGGCCTTCTGCACCCCAGTCTAAAACCTCTGCTCTCTATAACAGTCCTTATGCACCCCAGTCTACAACCTCTGCTCCCTGAAACAATCCTTCTCTACCCCAGTCTCCAAGTTCTGCTCTCTGAAACACTATTTCTGCAAACCGGTCTTGAACATCTGCTCTCTGCAACAGTCCTTCTGCACCTCAGTCTGAAAAGTCTGCTCTCTGCAACAATCATTCTGCACCCCAGTCTTTAGCCTCTGCTCTCTGTAACAGTCCTTCTGCACCCCAGTCTCCAACCTCTGCTCTCTGTAACAGTCCTTCTACACCTCAGTCTCCAAACTCTGCTCTCTATAATATCCTTCTGCAAACCAGTCTCCAAACTAAGATATCTGTAACAGGCCTTCTGCACCCCAGTCTCCAAACTCTGCTCCCTGAAAGAAAACTTCTGAACCCCAGTCTCCAAGTTCTGTTCTCCGAAAGAGTCCTTCTGCACCCCACTCTCGAAAATCTGCTATCTGCAACAGTCCTTCTGCACCTCAGTCTGAAAACTCTGCTCTCTGCAACAATCATTCTGCAACCCAGTCTCCAAAATCTGCTCTCTTTAAAGTCCTTCTGCACCTCAGTATCCAATCTCTGCTCTCTAAAATATCATTCTGCACACCAGTCTCCAAACTGTGATATCTGTAACAGGCCTTCTGCACCCCAGTCTCCAACCTCTGCTCTCTGTAACAGGCCTTCAGCACCCCAGTCTCTAAACTCTGCTCTCTGTAACACGCCTTCTTCACCCCAGTCTCCAAGCCCTTCTCTCTGAAACGATCATTCTGCACCTCAGTCTCAAACCTCTGCTCTCTGCAATAGTCCTTCTGCACCTCAATCTCCAAACTCTGTTCTCTGAAAGATCCTTCCGCACCCCAGTATCCAAACTCTGTTCTCTGTAACAGTCATCCTGCACCCCAGGATCCAACCTCTCCTATCTCTACCAATCTTTCTTCACCTCAGTCTCTAACCTCTGCTCTCTTTAACAGTCTTTCTGCACCTCAGTCTCCAAACTCTGCTCTCTGCAACAGTCCTTCTGCACCCCAGTCTCCAACCTTTGCTCTCTGTAACAGTTCTTCTGCACCCCAATCTCGAACCTCTGCTCTCTGTAACAATCCTTCTGCACCTCAGTCTCCAACGTCTGCTCTCTGTAACAATCCTTCTGCACCCTAGTCTCCAACATCTTCTCTCTATAACGGTCCTTCTGCACCAAAGTCTCCAAACTCTTCTCTCTCTAACAGTACTTCTGTACTTCAGTGTCCAACCTCTTGTCTCTATAACTGTCCTTCTGCACACCAATTGCCAACCTCTGCTTTCTGTAACAGTCTTTCTGCACCTCAGATTCCAACCTCTGCGTTCTGTAACAGTCCTCCTAAGCCTCAGTCTGAAACCTCTGCTCTCTGCAACGATCCTTCTGCACCCCAGTCTCCAAAATGTGCTTTCTGTAACAATCCTTCTGCACCCCAGTCTCCAACCTCTGCTCTCTGTAACAGGTCTTTTGCACCCCAGTCTCCAAACGCTGCTCTCTGTAAAAGGCCTTCTGCATCCCAGTCTCCAACCTCTTCTCTCTGCAATGATCCTTCTGAACCTCAGACTCCAACCTCTGTTCTCTGCAACGATCCTTGTGCACCACAGTTTCCAACATCTGAACTCTGTAACAGTCCTTCTGCACACCAGTCTCCAACCTCCTTTCGCAGCTACAGTACTTCTGCACCCCAGTGTCCAACCTCTGCTATCTGCAACAGTCCTTCTGCACCCTAGTCTCCAAACTCTGCTCTCTGTAAGATCGTTCTGCACCCTGTTTTCCAAACTTTGCTCTCTGTAACAGTCAATCTGCACCCCAGTCTCCAACCTCTGCTCTTTGTAACAGGTCTTCTGCACCCCAGTCTCCAAACTCTACTTTCCGTATAAGTTATTCTGCACCCCAGTCTAAAACATCTGCTCTCTGTAACAGTCCTTCTACACCTCAGTCTCCAACCTCTGCTCTCTGCAACAGTCCTTCTGCATCCCAGTCTCCAACCTCTTCTCTCTGCAATGATCCTTCTGAACCTCAGTCTCCAACCTCTGTTCTCTGCAACGATCCTTGTGCACCACAGTTTCCAACATCTGAACTCTGTAACAGTCCTTCTGCACACCAGTCTCCAACCTCCTTTCGCAGCTACAGTACTTCTGCACCCCAGTGTCCAACCTCTGCTATCTGCAACATGTCTTCTGCATCCAAGTATCTAACCTGTGCTCTCTGTAACTGTCCTGCTTCACCCCAGTCTTCAACCCCTGCTCTCTGTAGCGATTCTTCTGCACCTCATTCTCCAACCTCTGCTCTCTGAAACGATCCTTCTGCACCCCAGTCTCAATCCTCTGCTCTCTGTAGAAATTATTTTGCACACCAGTCTCCAACCTCAATTCTCTGTAAATGTCCTTCTGCACTTAAGTCTCCAAGTTCTGCAATCTGTAACAGTCCTTCTGCACCCCAGTCTCAAAACTCTGCACTCAGAAATGATCTTCCTGCACCTTAGTCTCCAACCTCTTCTCCCTTTAATAGTCCTTCTGCACCCAGTCTCCAAACTCTGCTCTCTGCAAAAATTTTTCTTGTTTCCAGTCTCCAAACTCTGCTCTCCGCAATGGTCCTTCTACATCCCAGTTTCCAAAATATGCTCTCTTTAACAATCCTTCTGCACCTCAGTCTCCAAAATCTGCTCTCTGAAACAGCCCTTCTGCACCCCTGTCTCCAACATCTGCTCTCAGTAACAGTTCTTCTGCACCTCAATCTCCAAAGTCTGCTCTCTGTAACACTCCTTCTGCACCCCTGTCTCCACCCTCTACTCTCTGTAAAAGTCTTTCTGCACCTCAGTCTCCAACCTCTGCTCTTTGTAAGATTCTTCTGCAACCCATTCTCCAAACGCTGCTCTCTGTAAGAGTCTTCTGCACCCCAGTCTCCAAACTCTGCTCTCTGTAACAGGCCTTCTGCAACCCATTCTCCAACCTGTGCTCTCTGCAACGATCCTTCTGCACCCCAGTCTCCAAATTCTGCTCTCTGTAACAGTCCTCCTAAGCCTCAGTCTGAAACCTCTGCTCTCTGCAATGATCCTTCTGCAACAGTCTGAAACCTCTGCTCTCTGCAACAGTCCTTCTTCACCCCAGGATCAAACATCTGCTCTTTGAAACAGTCCTTCTGCACCTTAGTCTGAAAACTCGGCTCTCTGCAAAAATCCTTCTGCACCTCAGTCTCCAAACTCTGTTCTCTGCAACGATTTTTCTGCATCCCTGTCTACCACATCTGCTCTCTGCAATGGTCCTTCTGCACCCCAGTCTCCAAACTCTGATCTATGTAACAGGCCTTCTGCACCCCAGTTTCCAAACTCTACTTTCTGTATCAGTTATTCTGCACCCTAGTCTAAAACATCTGCTGTCTGTAACATTCCTTCTGCACCTCAGTCTCCAACCTCTGCTCTCTGCAATGATCCATCTGCATCCCAGTCTCCCACATCTGCTCTCTGCAATGGTCGTTCTGCACCCCAGTCTCCAAACTCTGCTCTCTGTAACAGTCCTTCTGTACGGAAGTCTCCAACCTCTTCTCTCTATAACGGTCCTTCTACACCCCAATTTCCAACCTCTGCTCTCTGTAATAGTCCTTCTAAGCCTCAGTCTGAAACTTCTGCTCTGTGCAACAATCCTTCTAAACCCCAGTCTTTAAACTGTGCTATCTGTAACAATCCTTCTGCACCCCAGTCCCCAACATCTGCTCTCTGTAACAGGTCTCCTGCCACCCAGTCTCCAAACGCTGCTCTCTGTAACAGGCCTTCTGCACCCCAGTCTCCAACCTCTTCTCTCTGCAACGATTCTTCTGCACCTCAGTCTCCAACCTCTGCTCTCTGCAACAGTCCTTCTGCACCCTAGTCTCCAAACTCTGCTCTCTGTAAGATCGTTCTGCACCCTGTTTTCCAACCTTTGCTCTCTGTAACAGTCAATCTGCACCCCAGTCTCCAACCTCTGCTCTTTGTAACAGGTCTTCTGCACCCCAGTCTCCAAACTCTACTTTCCGTATAAGTTATTCTGCACCCCAGTCTAAAACCTCTGCTCTCTGTAACAGTCCTTCTACACCTCAGTCTCCAACCTCTGCTCTCTGCAACAGTCCTTCTGCATCCCAGTCTCCAACCTCTTCTCTCTGCAATGATCCTTCTGAACCTCAGTCTCCAACCTCTGTTCTCTGCAACGATCCTTGTGCACCACAGTTTCCAACATCTGAACTCTGTAACAGTCCTTCTGCACACCAGTCTCCAACCTCCTTTCGCAGCTACAGTACTTCTGCACCCCAGTGTCCAACCTCTGCTATCTGCAACATGTCTTCTGCATCCAAGTATCTAACCTGTGCTCTCTGTAACTGTCCTGCTTCACCCCAGTCTTCAACCCCTGCTCTCTGTAGCGATTCTTCTGCACCTCATTCTCCAACCTCTGCTCTCTGAAACGATCCTTCTGCACCCCAGTCTCAATCCTCTGCTCTCTGTAGAAATTATTTTGCACACCAGTCTCCAACCTCAATTCTCTGTAAATGTCCTTCTGCACTTAAGTCTCCAAGTTCTGCAATCTGTAACAGTCCTTCTGCACCCCAGTCTCAAAACTCTGCACTCAGAAATGATCTTCCTGCACCTTAGTCTCCAACCTCTTCTCCCTTTAATAGTCCTTCTGCACCCAGTCTCCAAACTCTGCTCTCTGCAAAAATTTTTCTTGTTTCCAGTCTCCAAACTCTGCTCTCCGCAATGGTCCTTCTACATCCCAGTTTCCAAAATATGCTCTCTTTAACAATCCTTCTGCACCTCAGTCTCCAAAATCTGCTCTCTGAAACAGCCCTTCTGCACCCCTGTCTCCAACATCTGCTCTCAGTAACAGTTCTTCTGCACCTCAATCTCCAAAGTCTGCTCTCTGTAACACTCCTTCTGCACCCCTGTCTCCACCCTCTACTCTCTGTAAAAGTCTTTCTGCACCTCAGTCTCCAACCTCTGCTCTTTGAAAGATTCTTCTGCAACCCATTCTCCAAACGCTGCTCTCTGTAAGAGTCTTCTGCACCCCAGTCTCCAAACTCTGCTCTCTGTAACAGGCCTTCTGCAACCCATTCTCCAACCTGTGCTCTCTGCAACGATCCTTCTGCACCCCAGTCTCCAAATTCTGCTCTCTGTAACAGTCCTCCTAAGCCTCAGTCTGAAACCTCTGCTCTCTGCAATGATCCTTCTGCAACAGTCTGAAACCTCTGCTCTCTGCAACAGTCCTTCTTCACCCCAGGATCAAACATCTGCTCTTTGAAACAGTCCTTCTGCACCTTAGTCTGAAAACTCGGCTCTCTGCAAAAATCCTTCTGCACCTCAGTCTCCAAACTCTGTTCTCTGCAACGATTTTTCTGCATCCCTGTCTACCACATCTGCTCTCTGCAATGGTCCTTCTGCACCCCAGTCTCCAAACTCTGATCTATGTAACAGGCCTTCTGCACCCCAGTTTCCAAACTCTACTTTCTGTATCAGTTATTCTGCACCCTAGTCTAAAACATCTGCTGTCTGTAACATTCCTTCTGCACCTCAGTCTCCAACCTCTGCTCTCTGCAATGATCCATCTGCATCCCAGTCTCCCACATCTGCTCTCTGCAATGGTCGTTCTGCACCCCAGTCTCCAAACTCTGCTCTCTGTAACAGTCCTTCTGTACGGAAGTCTCCAACCTCTTCTCTCTATAACGGTCCTTCTACACCCCAATTTCCAACCTCTGCTCTCTGTAATAGTCCTTCTAAGCCTCAGTCTGAAACTTCTGCTCTGTGCAACAATCCTTCTAAACCCCAGTCTTTAAACTGTGCTATCTGTAACAATCCTTCTGCACCCCAGTCCCCAACATCTGCTCTCTGTAACAGGTCTCCTGCCACCCAGTCTCCAAACGCTGCTCTCTGTAACAGGCCTTCTGCACCCCAGTCTCCAACCTCTTCTCTCTGCAACGATTCTTCTGCACCTCAGTCTCCAACCTCTGCTCTCTGCAACAGTCCTTCTGCACCCTAGTCTCCAAACTCTGCTCTCTGTAAGATCGTTCTGCACCCTGTTTTCCAACCTTTGCTCTCTGTAACAGTCAATCTGCACCCCAGTCTCCAACCTCTGCTCTTTGTAACAGGTCTTCTGCACCCCAGTCTCCAAACTCTACTTTCCGTATAAGTTATTCTGCACCCCAGTCTAAAACCTCTGCTCTCTGTAACAGTCCTTCTACACCTCAGTCTCCAACCTCTGCTCTCTGCAACAGTCCTTCTGCATCCCAGTCTCCAACCTCTTCTCTCTGCAATGATCCTTCTGAACCTCAGTCTCCAACCTCTGTTCTCTGCAACGATCCTTGTGCACCACAGTTTCCAACATCTGAACTCTGTAACAGTCCTTCTGCACACCAGTCTCCAACCTCCTTTCGCAGCTACAGTACTTCTGCACCCCAGTGTCCAACCTCTGCTATCTGCAACATGTCTTCTGCATCCAAGTATCTAACCTGTGCTCTCTGTAACTGTCCTGCTTCACCCCAGTCTTCAACCCCTGCTCTCTGTAGCGATTCTTCTGCACCTCATTCTCCAACCTCTGCTCTCTGAAACGATCCTTCTGCACCCCAGTCTCAATCCTCTGCTCTCTGTAGAAATTATTTTGCACACCAGTCTCCAACCTCAATTCTCTGTAAATGTCCTTCTGCACTTAAGTCTCCAAGTTCTGCAATCTGTAACAGTCCTTCTGCACCCCAGTCTCAAAACTCTGCACTCAGAAATGATCTTCCTGCACCTTAGTCTCCAACCTCTTCTCCCTTTAATAGTCCTTCTGCACCCAGTCTCCAAACTCTGCTCTCTGCAAAAATTTTTCTTGTTTCCAGTCTCCAAACTCTGCTCTCCGCAATGGTCCTTCTACATCCCAGTTTCCAAAATATGCTCTCTTTAACAATCCTTCTGCACCTCAGTCTCCAAAATCTGCTCTCTGAAACAGCCCTTCTGCACCCCTGTCTCCAACATCTGCTCTCAGTAACAGTTCTTCTGCACCTCAATCTCCAAAGTCTGCTCTCTGTAACACTCCTTCTGCACCCCTGTCTCCACCCTCTACTCTCTGTAAAAGTCTTTCTGCACCTCAGTCTCCAACCTCTGCTCTTTGTAAGATTCTTCTGCAACCCATTCTCCAAACGCTGCTCTCTGTAAGAGTCTTCTGCACCCCAGTCTCCAAACTCTGCTCTCTGTAACAGGCCTTCTGCAACCCATTCTCCAACCTGTGCTCTCTGCAACGATCCTTCTGCACCCCAGTCTCCAAATTCTGCTCTCTGTAACAGTCCTCCTAAGCCTCAGTCTGAAACCTCTGCTCTCTGCAATGATCCTTCTGCAACAGTCTGAAACCTCTGCTCTCTGGAACAGTCCTTCTTCACCCCAGGATCAAACATCTGCTCTTTGAAACAGTCCTTCTGCACCTTAGTCTGAAAACTCGGCTCTCTGCAAAAATCCTTCTGCACCTCAGTCTCCAAACTCTGTTCTCTGCAATGATTTTTCTGCATCCCTGTCTACCACATCTGCTCTCTGCAATGGTCCTTCTGCACCCAAGTCTCCAAACTCTGATCTCTGTAACAGGCCTTCTGCACCCCAGTTTCCAAACTCTACTTTCTGTATCAGTTATTCTGCACCCTAGTCTAAAACATCTGCTGTCTGTAACATTCCTTCTGCACCTCAGTCTCCAACCTCTGCTCTCTGCAATGATCCATCTGCATCCCAGTCTCCCACATCTGCTCTCTGCAATGGTCGTTCTGCACCCCAGTCTCCAAACTCTGCTCTCTGTAACAGTCCTTCTGTACGGAAGTCTCCAACCTCTTCTCTCTATAACGGTCCTTCTACACCCCAATTTCCAACCTCTGCTCTCTGTAATAGTCCTTCTAAGCCTCAGTCTGAAACTTCTGCTCTGTGCAACAATCCTTCTAAACCCCAGTCTTTAAACTGTGCTATCTGTAACAATCCTTCTGCACCCCAGTCCCCAACATCTGCTCTCTGTAACAGGTCTCCTGCCACCCAGTCTCCAAACGCTGCTCTCTGTAACAGGCCTTCTGCACCCCAGTCTCCAACCTCTTCTCTCTGCAACGATTCTTCTGCACCTCAGTCTCCAACCTCTGCTCTCTGCAACAGTCCTTCTGCACCCTAGTCTCCAAACTCTGCTCTCTGTAAGATCGTTCTGCACCCTGTTTTCCAAACTTTGCTCTCTGTAACAGTCAATCTGCACCCCAGTCTCCAACCTCTTTTCTCTGCAACGATCCTTCTGAACCTCAGTCACCATCCTCTGCTCTCTGCAACAGTCCTTCTGCAACCCAGTCTCCAGACTCTGCTGTCTACAACGGTCCTTCTGCACCAAAGTCTCCAGACTCTGCTCTCTCTAACAGTCTTTCTGTACCGCAGTCTCCAACCTCTTCTCTCTATAATGGTCCTTCTGCACCTCAATTGTGAACCTCTGCTTTCTGTAACAGTCCTTCTGCACCTCAGTTTCCAACCTCTGCTCTCTGTAACAGTACTTTTAAGCCTCAGTCTGAAACCTCTGCTGTCTGCAACAATCCTTCTGCACCCCATTCTCCAAACTGTGCTATCTGTAACAATCCTTTTGCACCAAAGTCTCCAACCTCTGCTCTCTGCAACAGGTCTTCTGCACCCGAGTCTCCAAACTCTGCTCTCTGTAAGAGGCCTTCTGCACGCCAGTCTCCCACCTCTTCTCTCTGCAACAATCCTTCTGCACCTCAGTCTCCAACCTCTGTTTTCTGCAACAGTCCTTCTAAACCGCAGTCTCCAACCTCTGCTCTCTGCAATGATGCATTCCAGTCTCCAACAACGGCTCTCTGCAACAGTCCTTCTGCACCCCAGTCTCCAACGTCTTCTCTCTGCTACAGTACTTCTGCACCCCAGTCTTTAACCTCTGCTTTCTACAACATTTCTTCTGCACCCAAGTCTGCAACCTGTGCTCTCTGTAACTGTCCTGCTGCACCCCAGTCTCCAAACTCTGCTCTCTGTAGCGATCCTTCTTCACCTCATTCTCCAACCTCTGCTCTCTAAAACGATCCTTCTGCACCCCAGTCTCCATTCTCTGCTCTCTGTAAGAATCCTTTTCACCCCAGTCTCCAAACTCTCCTCTCTGTAAAAGTTTTTCTGCACCAAAGCCTCCAAGTTCTGCAATCTATAACAGTCCTTCTGCACCTCAGTATCCAAGCTCTGTTCTCTTTTATAGTTTTTCTGCACCCAGTCTCCAAAAATCTGCTCTCTGCAATGATCCTTCTTCTCCCCAGGCTCCAACCTCTGCTCTCTGCAATCGTCCGTCTACATTCAGTTTTCAAAATCAACTCTCTGTAACAGTCCTTCTGCACCTCAATCTGCAAACTCTGCTCTCTGAAACAGTCCTTCTGCACCCCTGTCTCCAACCTCTGCTCTCAGTAACAGTTCTTCTGCACCCCAATCTCCAAACTCTGCTCTCTGTAACACTCGTTCTGCACCCCAGTCTCCAAACTCTTTTCTCTGCAACGATTATTCTGCACCTCAGTCTCCAACCTCTGCTCTCTGTAAAAGTCCTTCTGCACCTCAGTCTTCATCCTTTGCTCTCTGTAATGGTCTTTCTGCACCCCAGTCTCAAATCACTGCTCTCTGTAACAATCCTTCTGCACCTCTGTGTCCAACGTCTGCTCTCTGTAACAGCCCTTCTGTACCGGAGTCTCCAACCTCTTCTCTATATTACGGTACTTCTGCACCCCATTTGCCAACCTCTGCTTTCTGAAACAGTCCTTCTGCACCTGAGACTCCAACCTCTGCTCTCTGTAACAATCCTTCTAAGCCTAATTCTGAAACCTCTGCTCTCTGCCACAATCCTTCTAAACCCCAGTCTCCAAACTGTGCTATCTGTAACAATAATTCTGCACCCAAGTCTCAAACATCTGCTCTCTGCAACAGGCCTTCTGCACCTCAGTCTCCAACCTCTGCTCTCTGTAAGATCCTTCTGGCACCCCGTTCTCCAAACTTTGCTCTATATAACAGTCATTCTGCACCTCAGTCTCCAATCTCATCTCTCTGTAACGGCCCTTTTGCACCCAGGTATCCAACCTCTGTTCTCTGAAGCAGTCCTTCTGCACCCGAGGCTACAAAATCTGCTCTCTGTAACAGTCCTACACCCCACTCTCCAATCTCTACTTTCCATATCAGTTGTTCTGCACCCCAGTCTAAAACCTCTGCTCTCTGTAACAGTCCTTCTGCACCTCAGTCTCCAAACTCTGCTCTCCAACACAGTCTTTCTGCACCCCAGTCTCCAACCTCTGTTCTGTGCAAAAGTCCTTCTACACACCAGTCTCCAATATCTGCTCTCTGCAACGATCCTTCTGCATCCCAGTCTCCAACGTCTGCTCTCTGCAACAGTCCTTCTACACCCGAGTCTCCAACTTCTGCTATGTGCTACAGTCCTTCTGCACCCGAGTTTCCAACCACTGCTCTCTTCAACATTTCTTCTGCACCCCAGTCTCCAACCTGTGATCTCTGTAACTATCCTACTGCACCCTGGTCTCCAAACTCTGCTCTCTGTAGCGATCCTTCTGCACCTCAGTCTCCAACCTCTTCTTTCTGCAACGATCCTTCTGCACCCCAGTCTCCAACGTCTGTTCTCTGAAACAGTCCTTCTGACCCCAGTCTCCAGACTCTGCTCTCTGTAACATCCTTCTGCACCCCAGTTTCCTAACTTTGCTCTAAGTGACATTCCTGCTGCACCCCAGTCTCCACACTCTGCTCTTTGTAACAGTACTTCTGTACCATAGTCTCCAATCTCTGCTCACTGCAACATTTCTTCTGCACCCCAGTCTCCAAACTGTGCTCTCTGTAACTGTCTTTCTGACCCCAGTCTCAAACAACTGCTCTCAGCAACGATACTTCTGCACCTCAGTTTCCAACCTCTGCTCTCTGCAATGATGCTTCTGCACCACAGTTTCCAACATCTGCACTCTGTAACAGTCTTTCTAAACCTAGTCGCCAAACTCTTCTCTCTGTACCAATCCTTCTGCACCTCAGTCTGCAACCTCTGCTCTCTGTAACAGTCCTTCTGCACCTCAGTCTCAAACCGCTGCCCTTTGGAACATGCTTACTGCACCCTAGTCTCCAACCTCTGCTCTCTGTAACAGTTCTTCTGCACAACAATCTCGACTCTCTGCTCTCTGTAACAGTCTTTCTTCACCCCAGTCTCCAACCTCTTTTCTCTGCAAGGATCCTTATGAACCTCAGTTTCCAACCTCTGCTCTCTGCAACAGTCCTTCTGCACTCAAGTCTCCAACCTGTTCTCTCTGTAACTGTCCTGCTGCACACCAGTCTCCAACCTCTGCTCTCTGCAATGATCCTTCTGCACCCCAGTCTCCATCTTTGCTCTCTGTAAGAATCCTTTTGCACCCCAGTCTCGAACCTCTCCTCTCTGTAAAAGTCCTTCTGTACCTAAGTCTCCAAGTTCTGAAATCTGTAACAGTCCGTCTGCATTCCAGTCTCAAACCTCTGCACTCAGAAATGATCTTTCTGAACCTCAGTATTTAACCTCTGCTCTTTTTAATAGTCCTTCTGCACCCCAGTATCCAACATCTGCTCTCTGCAACAATCCTTCTTATCCCCTGGCTCCATCCTCTGCTTTCTACAAGGGTCCTTATACATCCCAGTTTCTAAAATCTGCTCTCTGTAACAGTCCTTCTGCACCTCACTCTCCAAACTCTGCTCTCTGAAACAGTCCTTCTGCACCACTGTCTCCAACCTATGCTCTCAGTAACAGTTCTTCTGCACCCCAATCTCCAAACTTTGTTCTGTGTAACACTCTTTCTGCACCCCAGTCTCCACCCTCTACTCTCTGTAAAAGTCATTCTGCACCTCAGACTCCAACCTCTGCTCTCTGTAAGATCCTTCTGCAACCCATTCTCCAAACACTGCTCTCTGTAAAATTCTTCTGCAACCAAGTCCCCATACTCTGCTCTCTGTAACAGGCCATCTGCACCCCAGTCTCCAACCTCTGCTCTCTGTAACAGGTCTTCTGCACCCCAGTCTCCAAATTCTGCTCTCTGTAACAGGCTTTCTGAATCTCAGTCTTCAACATATTCTCACTGCAACGATCCTTCTGCACCTCAGTCTCCAAACTCTTCTCTCTGTAAGAGTTTTTCTAAACCGCAGTCTCCAACCTCTGCTCTCTGCAACAATCCTTCTGCACCCCAGTCTCCAAACGCTGCTTTCTGTTTCAGTCGTACTGCACCCCAAGATCCAACATCTGCTCTCTGACACAGTCCTTCTGCACCTCAGTCTGAAAACTCGGCTCTCTGCAGAAATCCTTCTGCAACTGAGTTTCCAAACTCTGCTGTATGTAACAGTCCTTCTGAACCTCAGTCTACAAAATGCTCTCTTTAAGATCCTTCTGCAATCCAGTCTCGAAATTGTGCTATCTTTAATAGTCCTTCTGCACCCCAGTCTCCAAACTCTGCTCTTTGTAACAGGCGTTCTGCACCCAGTCTCCAATGTCTGCTCTCTGTAACAGGCCTTCTGCACCCCAGTCTCCAACCTCTTCTCTCTGCAACGATCATTCTTAACCTCAGTCTCCAACCACTGCTCTCTGCAACAGTCCTTCGGCACTCCTGTCTCCAAACTCTGCTCTCTGTAACAATCCTTCTGGAACTTAGTCTCCAACTTCTGCTCTCTGCAACGATTCTTCTGAACCCCTGTCTCCACACTCTGTTCTCTGCAAGAGTCCTTCTGCAACCCAGTCTTCAACCTCTGCTCTCTGCTACAGTACTTCTGCACCCCATTCTCCAACATCTGCTCTCTGTATCAGTCCTTTTGAACAGTCTCCAAACTCTGCTCTCTGCAGCAGTCCTGTTACACCCCAGTAACCAAAATCTGCTCTATGGAACGAGCCTTCTACACCTTAGTTTCTAATCTCTGCTCTCTGAAATGATTCTTCTGCACCCCAGTCTCCAACCTCTGATCTCTGTATCACCACAGTCTCTAAACTTTGCTCTCTGCCAAAGTCCTTAAGCATCCAAGTCTTCAAACTCTGCTGTCTGCAACATTTCTTCTGCGCCCCAGTCTCCAACCTGTGCTCTCTGTGACAGTCCTTCTGCACCCCAGTCTCCACTATCTGCTCTCTGCAACGATCCTTCTTCTATCCAGTCTCCAAACTCTGCTCTCTTTAAAAGTGCTTTTGTATCGCAGTCTCCAACCTCTTCTCTTTGTAACGGTCCATCTGCTCCGCAATTGCCAACCTCTGTTTTCTGTAACAGTCCTTCTGCACCCCAGTCTCCAAACTCTTCTCTCTGTAACGATCTTTCTACACCTCAGTCTCCAACCTCTGCTCTCTGTAAAAGTCCTTCTGCACCTCAGTCTCCATCCCTTGCTCTCTGTAATTGTCATTCTTCACCCCAGTCTCCAATCTCTGCGCTCTGTAACAATCCTTCTGCACCTCTGTCTCCAACGTCTGCTCTCTGTAACAGTCCGACTGCACCCCAGTCTCCCACATCTGCTCTCTGCAATGATCCTTCTGCTCCCCAGAATCCAAACTCTTCTCTCTATAACGCTCCTTCTGCATTCGAATTTTCATCCTCTCCTCTCTGTAACAGTCCTTCTAAGCCTCAGTCTGAAAATTCTGCTCTCTGCAACAATCCTTCTAAACAACAGTCTCCAAACTGTGCTATCTGTAACAATCCTTCTGCACCCCAGTCTTCAAAACCTGCTCTCTGTAACAGGTTTTCTGCAACCCAGTCTGCAAACTCTGCTCTCTGTATCAGGCCTTCTCCACCCAATTCGTTAAAATATGCTCTCTGCAAAAGTCCTTATACACCCCAGTCTCTGAACTCTGCTCTCTGCAACTATCCTTCTGCATCCCAGTCTCTAACGTCTGCTCTCTGTAAGATCCTTCTGCACCCCGTTTTCCAAACTTTGCTTTCTGTAACAGTCATTCCGCACGTCAGTCTCCAACCTCATCTCTCTCCAACAGCCCTTGTGAACCTCAGTATACAACCTCTGTTCTCTGCCTCTGCCCTTATGCACCCCAGGCTAAAAATTCTGCTCTCTGTAACAGTCCTTCTGCACCCCAGTCTCCAAACTCTACTTTCTGTATCAGTTATTCTGCACCCCAGTCTAAAAACTTTGCTGTCTGTTACATTCCTTCTGCACCTCAGTCTCCAACCTCTGCTCTCTGCAACGATCCTTCTGCATCCCAGTCTGCAACATCTGCTCTCTGCAACGGTCCTTCTGCACCCCAGTCTCCAAATTCTGCTCTCTGTAACAGTCCTTCTGTATGGCAGTCTCCAACCTCTTCTCTCTATAACGGTCCTTCTACACCCCAATTTCCAACTTCTGCTCTCTGTAACAATCCTTCTAAACCGCAGTCTCCAAACTGTGCTATCCGTAACTATCCTTCTACACCCCAGTCCCCAAGATCTGCTCTCTGTAACAGGTCTCCTGCAACCCAGTCTCCAAACTCTGCTCTCTGTAACAGGCCTTCTGCACCCCAGTCTCCAACCTCTGCTCTCTGCAAAAGTCTTTCTACACCCCAGTATGAAACCTCTGCTCTCTGCAATGATCCTTCTGCATCCCAGTCTCCAACGTCTGCTCTCTGTAAGATCCTTTTGCACCCCATTCTTCAAACTTTCCTCTCTATAACAGTCATTCTGCACCTCAGTCTCCAACCTCATCTCTCTGCAGCGGCCCTTGTGCACCCCAGTTTCTAACCTCTGTTCTCTCCAGCTGTCCTTCTGAAACGAGGCTACAAACTCTGCTCTCTGCAACAGACCTTCTGCACCCCAGTCTCCAACCTCTGCTCTCTGTAAACGTCTTAGTATACCTCAGTATCCAACATCTGCTCTCTGAAACGATCTTTCTGCATCCCAGTCTGCAACATCTGCTCTCTGCAACAGTCTTTCTACACACCAGTCTCCAACCTGTGCTCTCTGCTACAGTCCTTCTGCACCCCAGTCTCAAACCTCTCCTCTCTTCAACATTTCTTCTGCATCCCAGTCTCCAACCTGTGCTCTATGTAACTATCCTACTGCACCCCGGTCTCCAAACTCTGCTCTTTGTAGAGATCCTTCTGCAGCTCAGTCTCCAACCTCTGCTCCCTGCAACGATCCTTCTGAATCCCAGTATCCAACCTCTGCTCTCAGCAACAGTCCTTCTGCACCCCAGTCTCCAAGCTCTGCTCTCTGTAACAGTCCTTCTGCACATCAGTGTCTAACCTCTGCTCTCCGTAAAGATCCTTCTGCAACTCATGTCCAAACTCTGCTCTCTATAACAGGCCTTCTGTACCACAGTCTCCAACCTCTGCTTTCAGTAATAGTTCTTCTAAACCTCAATATCCAAACTCTGCTATCTGTAACACTTTTTCTGCACCCAGTCTCCATCCTCTGCTCTCTGTAAAAATCCTTTGACACCCCTGTCTCCAACCTTTCCTCTCTGCAAAAGTCCTTCTGCACCTCAGTATCCAACCTCTGTAATCTGTAACGGTCTTTCTGCACCCCAGTCTCCAAACTCTTCTCTCTGTATCACTTTTTCGGCACCCAGGTCTCCAAACTCTGCTCTCTGCAACATTTCTTCTGCACCCAGTCTGCAACCTGTGCTCTCTGTGACAGTCCTTCTGCACCCCAGTCTCCAACATCTGCTCTCTGCATCGATCTTTCTTCTATCCAGTCTCCAAACTCTGCTCTCTGTAAAAGTCCTTTTGTATCGCATTATCCAACCTTTCTCTTTGTAACGGTCCATCTGCTCGCCAATTGCCAACCTCTGCTTTCTGAAACAGTCCTTCGGCACCCCAGTTTCCAAACTCTTCTCTCTGCAATGATTCTTCTGCACCTCAGTCTCCAACCTCTGCTCTCTTTAAAAGTCCTTCTGCACCTCAGTCTCCATTCTTTGCTCTCTCTAATGGTCCTTCTGCACCCAAGTCTCCAATCTCTGCTCTCTGTAACAATCCTATTGCACCTCTGTCTCCAACGTCTGCTCTCTGTAACAGTCCTTCTGCATCCCAGTCTCCAAACTCTGCTCACTGTAACAGTCCTTCTGTACCGAAGTCTCAAATCTCTTCTCTCTATAACGGTACTTCTACACACCAAATGCCAACCTCTGTTTTCTGAAACAGTCCTTCTGCACCTCAAACTCCAACCTCCGCTCTTTGTAACAGTCCTTCTAAGCCACAGTCTGAATCCCTGCTCTCTGCAATTTTCTTTCTAAACCCCAGTCTTTAAACAGTGCAATCTGTAACAATCCTTCTGCACCCCAGTCTCAAACATCTGCTCTCTGTAACAAGTCTTCTGCAACTCAGTTTCCAAAGTCTGCTCTATGTAACAGGCCTTCTGCACCTCATTCTCCAACCTCTGCTCTCTGCAAAAGTCCTTCTAACCCCAGTCTCCAACCTCTCCTCTCTGCAACAATCCTTCTGCATCCAAGTCTCCAACGTCTTCTCTGTTTAAGATCCTTCTTCACCCCGTTCTCCAGAAACTGCTCTCTGTAATGATCATTCTGCACCTCAGTCTCCAACCTCTGCTCTCTGTAACAGGCCTTCTACACCCCAGTCTCCAACCTCTGCTCTCTGTAAAAGTTTTTCTGAACCCCAATCTCCAAAGTCTGCTCTCTGTAACACTCCTCCTGCTCCCCAGTCTCCATCGTCTGCTCTCTGTAAGAATCCTTCTACACCCCAATCTCCAACCTCTGCTCTCTGTAAAAGTTTTCCTGAACCCCAATCTTCAAAGTCTGCTCTATGTAACACTCCTTCTGCTCCCCAGTCTCCATCGTCTGCTCTCTGTAAGAATCCTTCTGCACCCAGTCTCCAACCTCTCCTCTCTGTAAAAGTCCTTCTGCAACTCAGTCTCCAAACTCTGCTCTCTGTAACGATCCTTCAGCACCTCAGTCTCCAAACTCTGCTTTCTGTAACAGGCCTTCTGCACCCCAGTCTCCAACCTCTGCTCTCTGGGTAAGTCCTTCTGCACCCCAGTATCCTACCTCTGCACTCTTTAACAATCCTTCTGCACCTCAGTCTCCAACCTCTCCTCTCTGTAATGGTCCTTCTGCACCCCAGTCTCCAAACTCTGCTCTCTGCAACAGTTCTTCTACACTCTAATCTCTAACCTCTACTCCCTGCAACAGTCCTTCTGCACCCCAGTCTCCAACATAGGATTTCTGCAACAGTTCTTCTCCACCCCAGACTTCAAACTCTGATCTCTGTAACAGTTTTTCTGCACTTCAGTATCAAAATTTTCGTCTATGCAACAGTCCTTCTGCACCTTAATCTCCCAACTCTGATCTCTCCAAGAGTTTTTCTACACCCAAGTCTCAAACCTCTGCTCTCTAAAACAGTCCTTCTGCACCTCAGTCTGCAAATTTTGCTCTCTGCAACAGTCCTTCTGCACCTTAATTTCCAACCTCTGCTCTCTGCAAGAGTCCTTCTACACCCAAGTCTCCAAACTCTGCTCTCTGAAACAGTCCTTCTGCACCTCAGTCTCCAAACTCTGCTCTCTGCAACGGTCTTTCTGCACCTCAGTCTTCTACATCTACTCTCTGTAAAAGTCCTTCTGCACCTCAGTCTCCAACCTCTTCTCTGTGTAAGATCCTTCTGAAAACCAGTCTCCAAACTCTGCTTTCTGTAACAGTCCTTCTGCACCCTAATCTCCAAACTCTGATCTGTGTAACAAATCCAACCTCTTCTCTCTGTAACAGTTTTCTGCACCCCAGTCTCCACATTCTGCTCTCTGCAACGATCCTTCTGCACCCAAGTCTCCAAACTCTGCTCTCCGCAACAGTCCTTCTGCACCCAAGTTTCCAAAGTTTTCTCAATGTAAGATCCTTCTGCACCCCAGTTTCTAAACTCTTCTCTCTGTAACATTCCTTCTGCACCCCTGTCTCCAAACTCTACTCTCTGCAATGGTCCCTCTGCACAGAAGTCTCCAATCTCTGTTCTCTACAACAGTTCTTCTGTACCACAGTCTTCAACCTCTATTCTCTTTAAGGGTCTTACTTCACTCCAGTCCTCAACCTCTGCTTTCTGTATCAGTCTTTCTGCAACATAGTCTCCAAACTCTGCTCTTTGTAAAAGTCTTTCTGCATCTTACTCTGAAACCTCTGCTCTCTACAACAGTTCTTCTGCACCTCAGTCTTCAACCTTGCTCTCTGCAAAAGTCCTTCTGCACCCCAGTCTCAAAATCTGCTCTCTGCCACAGTCCTTCTCCACCCCAGTCTCCAAACTCTTCTCTCTGTAACAGTCCTTCTGTACTGCAGTCTCCAAACTCTGCTCTCTGTAACGATCCGTCTGCATTCTATTCTCTGAACTCTGCTTTCTCTATCAGTTTTTCTGAACCCAGTCTCCAAACTCTGCTCTCTGTAACTTTCATTCTGCACCTCAGACTCAAACCTCTGTTCTCTGCAACAGTCTTTCTGCGCCCCAATCTCCAACTTCTACTCTTTTCTACAGTCCTTATGCACCTCAGTGTCTAACCTCTTCTCTTTGTAAGATACTTCTGAAACCCTGTCTCCAACCTGTGCTTTCTGCAATGGTCCTTCTGCACCCGAGTCTCCAAACTCTGTTCTCTATAACAGTCCTTCTGCACGTAACTCTGCAACCTCTGCTCTCTGCAACAGTCTTTCTGCACCCAGGTCACTAAACTCTGCTCTCTGAAACAGTCCTTCTGAACCACATGATACAACAACTGCTCTCTGCTACATTCCTTCTGCACCTCAGTCTGCAATCTCTGCTCTCTGCAATACTCCTTCTGCACCCAAGTCTCCAATCTCTGCTCTCTCCAACAGTCCTTTTGCACCACAGACTCCAACATCTGCTCTCAAAAGAGTTCTTCTCCACCCCAGTCTTAAAACTCAGCTCTCTGCAACAATCCTTCTGCACCCAGATCACCAACGTCTGCTTTCTGTATTAGCCCTCCTGCACCCCAGTCTCCAATCTCTGCTCTCTGTACCAGTCCTACTGATCCTCAGTCTCCAACCTCTACTTTCTGCAGCAGTCCTTCTCCACCCCAGTCTCCAACCTATTCTTTTGGCAACAGTCCTTCTGGACGCCAATATCCAACCTCTACTCTCTGCAACAGTCCTTCTACACCCCAGTCTCCCATCTCTGCTCTCTGTAACAGGCCTTCTGCACTCAAGTATAAAACCTCTGCTCTCTTTAAAAGTCCTTCTGCACCTCAGTCTTAAAACTCTGCTCACTTTAACGATCCTTCTGCACCTCAGTGTCCAACCTCTGCTCTCTGTAACAGTCCTTCTGTACCTCAGTCTCCAACCTTTGCTTTCTGTAAGATCCTTTTGCAACCCAGTCTTCAACCTCTGCTCTCTGTAACTGACCTTATGCACCCCATTCTCCAAGCACTGCTCTCTTTAACAGGCCTTATGCACCCCAAGCTCCAAACTCTGCTGTCAGTAACCGGCCTTTTGACTCAGTCTCCAAACTCTTCTCTCTTCAAAGATCCTTCTGCACCCCAGTCTCCAACCTCTCATCTCCGCAAAAGTTTTTCTGCACCCCAGTCTCCAAACTTTGGGTCTGTAAGATCCTTCTGCACACCTGACTCCAACCTCTGCTCTATGTAACAGTCTTTCTGTAAAGCAGTCTCAAACCTCTGGTCTCTGTAAGTGTCCTTCTGCACCTCAGTCTCCAACCTCTGCTCTCTGCATCACTCCATCTGCACCAAAGTCTCCAAACTTTGCTCTCTGCAACAGTTTTTCTGCACCTCAGTCTTCAACCTGTGCTCTCTGTAAAAGTCCTACTGCATTCCAGTCTTCAACCTGTGCTCTCTGTAAAAGTCTTTCTTCACGATAGTCTCCAAATTCTGCTCTCTTTAATGATTCTTCTGCAACCCAGTCTCCAACCTCTGCTCTCTGAAACGATCTTTCTGCACCCTAGTCTCCAACCTCTGCTCTCTTTAACTATCCTTCTGCACCCCAGTCTCCAACCTCTTCTCTATGCAACAATCCTTCTGCACCCAAGTTTCCAACATCTGCTCTCTGCAACAGTCCTTCTACACTCCAGTCTTCAACTTCTGCTCTCTGCAACAGTCCTTCTACACCCCAGTCTCCAGACTCTGCTCGCCCCAATGATCCTTCTGCACCCCAGTTTCCACCGTCTGTTCTCTACAACAGTTATTCTGCACACCAGTCTCCAACCTCTGCGCTCTGTAACAGTCCTTCCGTACCGCAGTCTCTAAACTTTGTTCTTTGTAAGTGTCCTTATGCACCCCACTATCCAAACTCTGCTTTCTGTATCCGTCGTTTTCCACCACAGTCTCCAAACTCTGCCCGCCGTAACAGTCCTTCTGCAACTCAGTCTGCAAACTCTGCTCTCTGCAACAGTACTTCTACACTCCAGTCTTTATCCTCTGCTCTCTCCAACAATCCTTTTGCACCACAGACTCCAACATCTACTCTCTAAAACAGTTCTTCTTCACCCCAATCTCCAACCTCTGCTCTCTGTAAAAGTCCTTCTGTACTGCAGTATCCAAACTATGCTCTCTGTAAGGGTCCTTCTGCACCCGAGTCTCCAACCTCTGCTTTCTGTATCAGTTCTTCTGCACCCAGGTCTCCAACCTCTGCTCTGTGTATCAATCCTTTTGAACCTCAGTTCTCTAAGTCTGCTCTCCGCAATGGTCCTTCTGCACCTCAGTCTCCAACCTCTTCTCTCTGTAACAGTCCTTCTGCACCCCAGTCTCCAAACAATGCTCTCTGTAACAGGCCTTCTGCACCACAGTCTCCAACCTCTGCTTTCTGTATTAGTCCTTCTGCACCCCAGTCTCCAACCTGCGCTCTCTGCAATGATCCTTATGCACCACAGTCTTCAACCTATTCTGGCTGTAACAGTCCTTGTGCACCCCAATCTCCAAAATCTGCTCTCTGCAAGAGTTCTTCTGTACCTCAGTCTGAAAACTCT